>NC_081412.1:357170668-357462968 GCF_030272615.1 Cryptomeria japonica | reverse complement strand
GAGAGAGTGAGAGAGAGAGAGGGATGGGGTATGGAGGAAGGGAGAAGGGGAGAGAGAGAGAGGGAGAGGGAGATAGGGAGAGAAGAAGGAGGGAGGACAGAGGGAGAGGAAGAGATCAAATCCGGGCACAATATGACACTATATGACAATATATTATCCCTATAGCACACCATAGGACCTTTAATGACACCAAATGGTTTTCTAAGGGGTCATAGAACACCATAGGACCCTTTAGAACACCATATGGTGTTGTTATGGGTCATTGGTGTCTCGAGGGGTCTTAAGGGGTCACAGGACACCATATGACATCTTAGGAAACAATATGACCTCTAATGACACCTAAGGGGTCATATGGTGGGCTAATAAAATGATATATTAAATTCAAAGTTATGAATAGAACATCATACAATGAGACTCCAAGCGAAAAAACAAGGAGTCTTCACTAAAAATCAAGTGTAAGAGCTTGACCTAACCCTAAGACTATTTCCTAAGTTCTAAAACATATGATGCTATTAAAGTTGCAAGGTTATAAGACTGATCTTGATTGTGACTATAGGAATTACACACTTGATTTCTTTCATGGGTATGTATCGTTCCAAGTTGTTTGATAAGTGATGATCATCATATACTACCACTGCCATGCATACAACAAACTTTAATTTCTTTAGGTGACAAGCATTGTGTAACAACATGGGAACTCTCACATACCCACCACTATCATTCTACAAGACATCATCTATGTTACTCTCCCTCTTTCTCTTCCTACATGTTGTTTCCTTCTGAAAAACATATTGCAGGTACTTTGACTCATCATGTTGCTTTGTTGACACTATTTTCCACATCTGCTCAGCTCATTAAAAACACATTCAAGAAGAATATTGTTGCAGGTTTCCTTGTTTGTCAAGGTAATACACCCGTGGTTCAATTTCAAACCCTATTATTCCTATTCAATATACACACACAAATCCATCATTCAATTTTCTTAGGAGAGAATACATGATAAAAATCAAAGAGGAAGTTGCAAACAAGAAATAAATTCACTTACTTCTATAGAAGTGCAGACACAGTTGCAGTGGGGTATGGAGGGAGGGAGGGAGAGAAGAAGAGAAAGAGGGATGGGGTATGGAGGAAGGGAGAAGGGGAGATTGTGAGAGAGAGAGAGAGAGGGATAGGGTATGGAGGAAGGGATAAGGGGAGAGAGGGAGGGATGGGGTATGGAGGAAGGGGGAGGGAGAGAGAGAGAGGCACCTTATATGAATTTGAGAGGGGGAGACAATACACTTACATATGTATATATATATGTTTAATATATTATATATTATATGTATATACACATATTATATATGCAATATCATATTATACACATATTATATATAAAATATCATATTATACGATAGCATGTACACGTTGTTTATAGTAAAAAGAGCATGTACGCGTTGCGTACACTATAAGTACCCTATATGCGCTTTTTAAACTTGTAGTACCTCATACGCGCTTTTGACTGTTTAGGATTGGAAATAGGCCTGGATGACAAAGCTATGGTTTGGAAGTTTGATTTCCCTCCATTTCTCTCATTTTTTACGTGTTTTATTTTATCGAATTTGTCATCATCAGGTTTACACTTCATTAAGTGGGTATTTCTAAAATTGCCACCATATTTTCACCTATCTTCTGAGCTTTCTAACCATATAATTTTTTTTCACTTTGAACAACAATAACATATTATTATTGAATTTCTTTTACCAATGTCTCCATAGTTCTCACAGACATAGGTGCACCATTTTTTGAATAACTTTTGATATACTTATCCAAATTTTAAAAAAATTATATATTATTATAGTGCACTTGATTCTTTACAAAAAAATTTAAAAAAATTGTATTATCGATTTGTTTAGTGCAACTTATGCTTTGCGCACGAACAGGTACCTAATTTTCAGGATGTGCTCGATTGGAAAACTCATTAAAAAAAATACTCAACAAAAAATACACATCTTCTAGTGCTCACTCTTAACTATCATTCTGCCAAAGGATTTGTCAAAATACTAAATCTAACTATGACTTTTTTGATGCGCACATCAAACACTGTGTTATGTTTTTCAGAAAAAATCAGGGTCAGTTTTTCGTGCATGAAGGATTTGACCCCCTTAATATTATCCAATTTTCAAAAAGTTTAGTAGTTTGGAAACTAAATTCGGAGTACTACAATATTTGTTCTTTGATTATCTTCATATCTTGAGTGGATGACTTTCAAATTTTGCCTCCAAGTTCAGGTTCACCTAATTTCAGAAAAAAAGTGTCTACTTATACCCCCCTTTTTTACCACCATCTTTGTGCACTTACCCATGTGGATCATAGTTATACTGCTAAGGTCCACCATTTCTGGTGTAATTTTTAGGTTTCTCTTAGACAATATCATTTATCATTTTAGTTTATGTAATACCCACCAAAATACCCTAGAGAAATACACTAACTAGCATGCAAGTAGAGAATTTATTTTTTAAGAAACATCTACTAGTCAACATATACAACTAACTAATCATATGGATTTAACATCCATTAACAAGATATACATTTTTTAATTATGATCATAAACATAAAGCACTATACGTAAGCGAAAATAAGCATAACTTTATAATTAATCTTTCCCTAGGGTACCTTAACGTCATTACTTACAACTTATCAAGACCATATCTATATAAACATAACCTCATATTTACTACCATGATCCAATGCATTCTAACTCATCTACATCTTTCTTTCATACTTACATAAGGTACCCCACTAATCTATTTATTATGAATACATCCAATTATGATGCAAAACCTATTTAACCCTTTAGGTTAATTTTAAGAGCACCAATACCAAATGTTCCTAATCCTATCCTACATCATACTTCTATCATAGCACAATGCCATATAATCATTCCCAAGAATAATATTAGATCAATTCTAAGAATCATAACACTACTCATTTAATTAACAATCACTTTTTCTAAGCAAGAATCACAACAACTAGTATTAATCCTTTCCAATATAAATAAACATATAGCTATTCCAACACATGATCTCAATAAAATAGTTACACATGATCTTTAACCATTTACTTAAATCAAATAAAATTACAATCTTACATTACACATTGATCCATAAATACATCCTAGCATATATAATGATTACATCTTCTATCACTATAAGATCTAGAATGTAATTACCACATCCTAACCTACTACAACTCCATAATCCAATACATGATGACACATGATACAAATGTTCTATATCTTCCTCTACAATTACAAATCATCATGATACAATTTTTTCACTTCAAGTACATGGAAATCAGCTCCATAAGATATCCGCATAATGAATAATCAGGAATCCAAATCCATGCACGCTAGAATCCAAGAAGAGAATCCCAATGGAAGAAGGCATCAAACCACCCAACCATGTGGAACAAAAAAGGAACCACCCCCCACTCTAGGAGATGACATATGGTTCCAACTCACACTCTAGACCTAGGCTGACACCTAACAACCAAAGGACTCAACATGACATCACAAGACACCATAATGAATGCTATAATCAAACCACATCACAACTCATGGCCACATCATAAAGTATAGAGACCTCCAAAGGCGAATCAACAAGAAAAGAATAAGGAGATAGGACTCACATGTAGGGAAGAGTGTCATCACATGCTATCAAAGTATATTCTAGAACTCAATCCCGACAGCCATGATACACATGCAGAACCATCTCAACCTTTGAGGAAATCAAGGGAGTTCAGTTTATCTAGTTACTAGATTTGCTACCTCACTCTGGCTGCACTAGCAATCCAACCATGAGATGGGGAGACACATACATATTTCTTATCCTATTAATATTAGTTACTACTACCCAACCCACCTATGATTAATTTATTAGGTTATCACTTGATCCTTACAAATAACCTCCAATGATCATGACCTCGCCAAACTCATGGAAGCCCACTCTCTCTAACCATGCTCATAGGCCTTAGGGTAACTCGTGAGCATAAGGAAATTACAATAGAAATCATGAAGCTCAACATGGAATGCATCCAAAATTCATAATACAACTGATACAACTGAAACATAAATGATAGCCATCAACATACAACAAAGAGCCACATATCAAGAATCAAGCCATAAGCTCAGAATGCCAAAATGTGACAATAGAATAAGCCTCTAGAACAACATAAACACATGAATAGGGACAAAAAAATCAATCCAATATCATTACATAATCCTCTACAACGAGGCACATCATAACCTCTCGTTGGAGCTTCAATTAACCTTCCTCAACAATAAGGATCCACTCAACTTGTCGGAGAAACACATTGAAACCTCAATGAACAAGCATAAAACCACTTGCCGAAGCCCAAATGAATTCAAACATATCACAAATGAATGAAAGAGTTCCCAAAACCATCAATCACATCAATATCAAGCCTCTAGAGTCAAAATCAATCAAAAAAGTCAATCGAGAAACCCATAAACTGACTCAGAAACTCACGGTTACCAATTTAATAATTTTGTTAGTGTTTTGGAACTATTTCAGCCCAAAATGGTGCTATTTTTCAAAGTCTTAGCACTTTTGCACTATGTTTTAGCACTTTTGCACTTTGTTTTAGCACTTTTGCACTAGAATACAAAATTTTCAAAAACAGACATATACAAGTTGCAATCTTGCCTAGAACTGATCACAGACCTCAGAAAGGCATAAATATGCCCAAAATACTCAAAAATAAAATTTAAAATCAATTCAAAGACCTAATAGAGTCATCAAGTCCAAATACCCAAAGATCTCAACTTCTATCGATAATATCGTGCACAAAAATAACCACAAACACAACCTCTTCCAAGATGATCAATCCAAATAAACATATGACATAAAAAGGACCAGAAATAAGGTTTAAAAAGGCAAATAAAGCCCAAACAAAACCAAAACATTTCCATAAAACATTCATAGGAAGATTATTGCAAACAAACCAAAATCTATTAATACCCATTTTCAGCAAGGTGCAAAACAAGATCCCCAAATCAAATGCAATCCTTCCCCAATATAATCTTTCAATCATGCTATTAATAAACAACCATATCAAACCCAAATCATCCCCAATACAATATTTCCAAATCAAAAGCTGAGAATAGGAAGTTGAAGCCAACTTGGAAAAATCGAAGCAAGAAGTGAAAATCTGATGTAGAGTAACTCCAAAATCCCTCAAGAATCCACAAGAAAATCAAATCCAAATCCAAAGAAAAAAGTCTCCACTAAATTATGAGAAATCTCTAAAATCCAACCCAAATCCAACCCCCATGAATGCACAAGAAGCCCAATATATTAAAAAATTGACCAATCAAAATAATCCAAAAACTATACATTTTACCTACCCAAACATAAATTTGAGGAAAATAATAAATAAATATAATATTTAGCTACCTCCCACCATTTAGCCAATAAAATAAAAGTGTAGGTAGATAATATTAAAATAACCAAAAGAAGGGGGTAAAAAGCAATTAATAAAATAATAAAATAAAACCCCATAATTAAATAATAACCATGGATAATAATAATATTTATCCATTTAACAACGAAATAAGCCTCGACATCAACATAAATTAAATATCAATTATTAAATGAATAATAATAAATATAAATAATAATAAATCCAAAAGGGCACAATTAAATAATTTAATAAAATAACAGTAATCCCCAATAAATAAATATCAATAAAAACGCAATAAATAAATAAAAAGCTAATTAAGAAATAAATAAATATCAAAGAAGCAATTAAATAATTAACAAACAATAAATCAATAAATAAATAATCAACTATAACAATACTTACAAATCAACATTACTAAATAATACATACACATCACCTCAAGAAGATCGACAAAGGTCGAACAACAACTCGAGACTCTAACACCAACTTGCGTCATGGAGCAACTGATAAGGTATAAAACTTAAACCTAAAGTGTGTGAGGGAAACTATGTCATCTCTGACAACTTTCCATTGGGATAAAGACACGCTTAGACCTGTGAAGCCAGGTGGAGTCAATGTCTAGTACCTGCAAATCTACATCCAACACTAAACACAACATATACAATGCATATACATCATAATATTCAGACATGTGATAGAGAATCATGGCGGCGTATCATGCTCGCTATGAGTGAATATGACATCATTTCTACTCATGAATACACTTACAAGACAGCCACGACAAATAAAGCACTATCATAAACATCACCATATCCAATGTAGTCATGATATATGTTTAGTACATCATAAGATATCATCAAATCACTATAAACAAATATAAACCACACATATGAAGTGAGCACATAAAGATCATCAAATAAGAGTCCATCATCACAATAGTCTATCAATATCATCATCCTCATGAAATCATAATGTCAAGTGCAAATATAATATGTCTATCATTAATAATGAAGTATCCAAACATAAGTAAATCCATAAACATCTATCAAAAGCATCTCAAAGTAGTCCTTTCTATAGCAATATAGTCTATCGATGCACAAAAGGGAAAGACGAATTAGGGAGGGGCACTATGTTTTACCTGCTACCCTTTTATCTGATAATGGTACACCATTTAAGAATAAGGAGTTGAAGCGGTTTCTAGAAAATTTTCATATTTAGCATTGCTTCTCTACACCATATTATCCTCATTCTAATGATTGGGAAAAAGCATTCAACAAAACTATTGAGCAGATCTTACATAAAACCATTAGTAAGCATGGTAAGGATTGGCATTCTTAATTGATATGTGCACCATGGGCCTATCACATAAGTGTACATACTACTATAGGAACAACAACTTATAACCTTGTGTATGTTGTTAATGCAATCATGCCCTTAAAGTTGGAAATTCCTTCATTGTGGATTTCCCTTAAAGAGCTTATTGATGATGACTCTTATCACACCCTTCATCTCAACCAACTTGAGTTGTTATATGAGCACTTCCTAAAGGCTCTTCAACATCTTCAAGCTATCAAAAATCCTTATCCAAATAGTATAACCAAAGTGTCCTTCCTCGATCTTTCAAAATAGGTGACCTAGTTCTTTATGAGAATCAGAAGAATGTTAATGCACCACCTTACCAAAGAGGGAAATTTAGCCCAAATTGGTTAGTCCCATATATAATCACCTCTATTTATGGCTCTGGTGCTTATAGTTTGTCTCATATGGATGGCACACCTCTTAAAGAGCCCAAGAATGCTTTGCACCTACATCGATACTATGCATAGGACTTTATGTGTCATGAGCACAACACTTAGTTCTTTAAGGTTGTTTTTCTATGACATTTATTCATTAACATAATTCCATATATGTTTGTGTTATAGAGTGACTATGCATTTGCGTGTGGGTGTGTATGTGTGTCTCATACATGAATCCTCTATATCTCAAAGATATATGTACAAATATTATCATAAGGTTTAATTACACATGTGCACCACATATGTAAATTAAATCATGATATTCATCTAATCTAACAATCCATCACAAAAATATCATTAATGAGCATAAAATAGAAAATCATCCATCCAGGATAACACAAGATATGGTCGAATCGAAGAATCTTGTATATATATGTCAATGTCTAGTCTCAATATACATGTATCGTATCACTACACAAACATGTGATACTAGTATGTGTGTTTATGAAACTAAATTAGTACATCTATATATATCAAATAATGTTGTACAATGTCAAAACTGTGCTCAGGACCCTCTAGGGGCATGAGTCCTTGAGCCCGCTGGTGTTGGAGGATCCTGATCATAGCATGAAGGTTTCCAAATTGATGTAGTGTGTCACCTCATGGTTATGGTTCTCTGTGAGCGGAGTTGTTATGCCCTGCATATCTAGCCCCATCATTTTTCATTTCATGAAAAATAAAGGTCCCCTCTTTTGTCTTTTTTTCTATTAGTTTTTCCCCTTTGGCTTTTTGGCTTTTGTTTTCCTCACTTCAGAAACTTGGGTTCCTGGGTTCTTAAGGTGAGTCTTTGCTTGTTTCATTTCTTACTTCAAAAACCCGGGTTCCGAGGTTGCCAAGTTCTTTTTTACCATTGTTTTTTTCTCTGGACTTGGAGATTCGGGTTTCTAAAGTACTGAGTTATTTTTTTGTTTTCCTATTTAGAAGTTCAGGTTCCCGAACTCCCAAGTTCATTTTTGTCTGTGTTCGAAGCATCACTTCAGAACATTGGGTTCTCGAGTTCCCGAAGTGTTTTTTTTTCCTTTTTTTTTACCTCGAAAGTTCGGGCTCCCGAACTCCTGGGTTGTTTTTCTTGTTTGTTCTTCAGAAACTTGGGTTCCCAAGTTTTCAAGCTGGTTGTATGTGATACCTCTTCGGAAACACAGGTTCCCTAGTTCTTGAAGTGCATTTAATGCACTGTTGAATTAGGGTATAAATAGGATCCAAGGTCATTTTGAAGCACATTTGCTCTTGTGAATCCAGAGCTCTGACCTCATGATCTCAAACTCCCAAGCGCCCGATTCAGTACTGTCTCCATTTTGTGTGCCAGGTAGGTGGATTTCTCACCTCCTTTGTGTAGATTTTTATGTCTTAGGTAGACTTTTCTTTGGTTTAGTTTAGGTTTCTTATATTTTGCTTGTTTTGCATGTTGTTCTTGGTTTTTTTTGGTTCTTCCCTAACATCAGAAACTCGGGTTCCCAAGATTCCTGGTTAGGGGTTTTTTTCATTATCTTATAATTTCAAAAACCTGGGTCCCCGAGTTCCCGAAATGATAAGTCATTTCCTTGATTGTTTTCTTTGCCTACTTTGGAAACTCAGGTTCCTGAGTTCCCAAAATGGGGGTCATTTGTTTGTTTACACTACTTAAAAAACCTGAGTTCCCCCGGGTTTCCGAAATGATAATTTGTTTCCTTGATCATTTTCTTTTGCTCACTTCAGAAACTCAGGTTCCTGAGTTCCCGAAATGGGGGTCGTTTGTTTGTTTGCACTACTTCGGAAACCCAGGTTCCCAAGTTCCCAAAGTGGTGGTTTCATGTTTTTTGGCTCTTTGTTTGAACCAATTCGGGACCTCGGCTTCTCGAGCTCCCAGATTGCTTTCTCTTTTGCTTGTTTGTTCAGTTCAGAACCAGTCTCGGGATCTCGAACCTTCCTTTTGAATTTGTTTTTGTATTTTGTTGGGACTTCGCGTTTCTAAAGTTTTGCATTTCCTATTGAGTCCTTCCTTGGAACTTTGGAACCCCAAAGTCTCGAGTTTGTTTTTTATCTGTTGTTGGACCACTTCAAAAATGTGGGTTCCTGAGTTCTTGAAGTGGTCCCTTTTGTGTTGTTGGTGAGTTCAATGTTTCGAGTTCCTAAGATTCTGAATTTTCTATTTTTTGTTAGTCGTCAAAGCTCAGGACCTCAGGTTCCCAAACGCCCAGGTTTTCTTCGTAGTTTTCTCTGTTTTCTCACCTCGGGACCCCGTGATCTCGAAATCCTGAAGTGAGCTATTTTTGTAGTGTTGTTTCTTTGAGTATTTTTTAATGCTTGTTTGGTTGGTTTTGCAAGTTTCATTGTGTTTCATGGAATCTTCCTAAAAGATAAAGGATCATGAAAATTTGCAATCGCGATGAAGTACCAATATCAAGGTCGAACATATGTCCCCAAGCTGGAAGATGTGAGCTAATGGGTTACAGACATAGAGATCGGGCATATTAAGCTCGAAGGCATCGAAAAACAATTGGAGAAGCCTGGGCTTAGTGCCAAATATAGGCGGATTAAAAGATCTAGCCTGGTAGAGGCAACCATGTTCCCACAATCAATGTAGGCCCCAGAGTTTGTAATGTAGATTGAACAATTCTACCACCCTGACACTAGGAAGTGTGTTGATTCAAATGGAAAAGTGGTGATTGACTTGTCTCCAGATATGTTAGCCCTAGTCTTCCAGATTCCCACCAGGTATTAATAGAGGGTGAGGAAGATGGAGAAAGGGAATGGAACCAAAATGTGAACCAGTGCAAAAAAAGGATAAATGAAGAATGGCTTGAAGAAGAGTGGAAAACTAGCTTAAAGGCAAACAATATTTTGAGGCAGGATTTTAAAGAACCACAAAGAGATTTAATCATAATGCTCAACAAGGCCTTCGGCAAACCTGCCTGCCGAAACTTATAGCCATGGATGTTCTCATTCATGTTAAAAATTTTGCATGGGCAGAAATACTATGACTCAACTCAAATTTTGTCAGATAACATAAGGGACAAATTCAAGGAGGTACGCAACACAAGGAAAATTTTCTTCACATCCTATGTTGGTTGGTTGGTAGCCAGATCAGGCCAATTTCTAGGACTGCAGACTAAGGGCACATTGGGAGAAGAAGAAGGACAGAATGCAGTATGGGAGTACTATACCCAGTTGCCACTAAAAGAGGCCCAACTGCATTATAAGGGAATAAATGATGCATTTTTGTTTCCCATTATTATAAGATTAACAGGGGATACTGGATTCAGACTAAGCAAAAAGGTTATGGAGTTAGTAAAGAAATGGGGGTGTTGGTTCATACAGAACTCCCGATCTACCTATCTGAGGGTGAGTCGGTTCACTAGAGAACCATTTTTTTTGCCTAGATACTATAGAGATAGGATAATTTTGTTGGAATATGCAAGACAAATGGTGCATTTGCAGAATTTGTTGTTCGCAAGGCATAAGATGGGGGTCGCAGGTGAAGATTTCCCTTTGAATTTATCATTCTTTTCATGTCCTAAGATTCATATGGTAAAGACTGTTGAACAAGAATCACAAGAGTTACAATTGAAACCTTTTAATTATGCTCACCAATTTTATGATCCATACAATAAATTAAAAGGATTGTTGCCTAAAGTATATGATGGACATTAGCCTACCCTAGAGGACTTTTGGGATAATCTCCAAGATAGCTTTGAGGCAAGGGAGAAATTTAATCATCGCCTCATTGTTCCTCAAATAAGGGATTTTGGGATTGAGACCAACCTATCCAAACAACTACATGATGATGGTATTTTGTTGGATCCCATGTACAAAGAAACTGGAGTAGATAAGGTCGCTTCCCCAAATCAGATGGTTGCAACAAGAAGTTGTAGATATTGATACCATCTCTCAGCTAGTAATAGATAGAATAAAGAAGTGGTTGGGTCTCAGAATTAAACCAGCTGACTCTAGAGGGAAACAAAAGAATATCTAGACTAACAATTCTCAATCCAAGGTACATAAAGAATATACAAGGAGGACATGGTCAGAGTCGAGGAAGAAAACATCCACAGACCTGGAGGAAGAAGTTGAAGCCCCTTTAACTACAGAAGAACTGAAGCAAAATTTGAATGAAAGAATGAAAGAAGTTGAATAGCTAGCAAAACAAGTGAGTTTGGACATTACTGTCAGCCTAGGGGTCGCACCACAAGAAGAAATTCATCCTATCAGGCCCTCTATTGAAGGTGTCTCAGCAACAATAGAGCACCCTGCTCCAGAGGCTCAACCCTCCAGTGCTAATACCACCGTGGCCACCACTACTCCCACTACCACAACTACTACTTCTACAATGATGACACCCGCCACCACATCAACTACATTGGTTACACCAACTATGACAACAACGCCTCCACCCATGGTTACAACAATGATCACCCCAACTTTTGTTGTTTCACAAGTGTCCGCGCCTACAATAACTCCCATAAAGGAGATGGTGATTATTTATAATGTGCAGTCACACTTAGATCAAGAGGAGGCAGAGCCATGACCAAAGAAGGAAGAGCCCAAAAAGAGGAAAAGAATGACTCCTTCAAGTGCAGAGAAACGTAGGGGGTTCGTCATACAAAAAGTTTCAAAACTTACGCAGGTAACCCCCATGGACACCAATGATCAGGCTCTTCACCAGCAATAACAATGTGAAGGGGGGGAGTGGGACATGCACAAGATTAAGAGAATAATGAAATACTTATTCTCACTCCATGAGATGTGGAAAACTTGTTGAAAGACATTTCATGTGGAAAAATAGAGCAACAAGAACAGGAGTCGGCCAAGGACTTCAACAAGCAAGTGAGTGGGAGATTGGAATAATATCAGCAACAACTTGATGTTGATAATTCTCTACAAGTAAACCTATCCCAACAGATCCCTTCACAAGAGTATCTCACCACACTAGTGCCTCCTACCCAAGAAGAATCCCAAGCTTCTCCCGATACACAGAATGCTAAACAAGAATAGCAACAGGAGGAGGAACCAACACAAGAAGCAAGAAGAATGACGACATAAATAACCACCCAAGGAGGAGATATAGATGAAGGGACACCACAATGGTTAAACTTCACTTCTAATAAGAAGCAAAAGTTGGTGCTACCTAAACTTTCATTGTAGCAAGCTATTACGGAGAAGCCAAGGAAAGAAAAGAAGGCCAAAACAATTCATCATTTGTCTAGAACCGGCTTCGGTGAAGTAATCTCTGATATCACATCCTTTGTGGAGGTAGAAGGAGAAGAGCCTTCAAAATATCAAGTATCACAGGTTAGGCTAGGGAAGCAGACAAAGTGGGGAGAGTTGGACACTTTGTAATTTGCTACTAGTATGGTAAGAAGTAGGATGGAGAAGCAGCATAGCTCCCAATAGCAGTTTAAAGCATAGTTAGAACAATATAAGTAGTTGCTTGTGGAGATGGGGAAGTCTTTAGATTCATGGATCGATGAAACACTATCGTTCACATCTTCTCTCCCAGAAGGTGATATGAGGGCCTTGATTGAAATAAGAAAAGTGGCAGCTACTATGAAATCATGGGAAAAAGCTAATATCTCAAAGGTAAGATTGTTTCTACAACATACAACGGGAATCTATGAAGGAGTCTTCAAAATAGAGAAAGCAATAAGTGATCACTCAGCAAACTAGGAAGTGAGGATTAGAGACTTCACCAAGCAGTGCAAAAACTTGAATAAAACATTGGCCTTGGGTGAAGAAGTGTGTAGAAGTGAAGATTTGCTCGAAGGAGAGGATTTTGATAGTTTGCAGTCTTACATTTTTGTAATATAATTTAAAATAGAAGTGCTTGAGAAGTGTAGGGTGACAATGGGCAAATATGAGAATTTTGTAAACAAGTTGTTAGGGGCATATGGTCATGACATTTTGAGTGATGGTCACTTGAAGGAAGGTGTAGTGTTAGATGGATGATTTTGCACCTATAGCTGAGTTTAATGTAGGGATGATGGATGATTGCTCTTTTTTTACTTCTCAATGTATACATGTAGAGGGGGTGATGGATAAATTGGTCGATGGGTGGGAGAAGGAAAAGCAAATTTTGAAGAAGTCTGAGTTCCAAATTTTGTATCTTGTTGATCCTCTTGAAGACATAGTTGCATGTTTTATCAGTAACTATAAGAGCTATAAAAGGAGTAGAAGATGAACCTATAGTTGCTACACATGTAATTTTGACTGATTTTTTGAAGATATTTTTTATTACCATAAAAGATGAGAGTTCAACTGCTGCACAACACTGACTTTAGTTTTGGGCAAAATTTTGCATGGTTGTGATGACCGATTTTGGGAACGCATGTTTCGTAGTAATAGTTAATTGGTACTTTAATTATAGTTTAAGGAAGAGACTTGCATGTCAATTGTAACTCCTTGTTTTTGTAGCTCTTAGTTCAGATAGCTTTTAATTCCTAGAATTTAGGACTTGAAACTCTATAAATTAGAGATTTTGATTCATTGTAAGAGTCCACGAATTGATGATTTGAGGTCCAATTAGAGATTATTTTAAATATTTTTATGAGTTTAGAAGATTTTGTGATACTCTTTGAAGTTTAATACAAAAAGAATCTTGTAGATTGTCTTATCTACTTATGTGTTCTATATGATTCTATTCTTCATTATCTGGTAACTTCTATTATTTGGATAGGCAACTAGTTCTTTTGGATGCTTTGTTATTTTATGAATCATATTGCGCATGTAAATGGTATATTAGGAGTAAATTGATAGGGTGATTATTGGTTTGATGATATTCATTTCTGTTGGTATGTGAAGTGGTCTAACTTTATATATTTTATGACTTCATCATTTGAATGTTGATCTAGTAATATTGATAATACTAGGTTATGAAATTCTAACCGTGTGGATCATTCAGTTGTTATTGTATTAATTTCATTGTTATTTCCTTGTTCCCTTGATCTATCTTTTGTTGTTTATTTTTGAGAGAATTTAAATCAAAAAATACAAAAAAATAGGTAATTTAAAATTGTTTCAACTAGCAGGCCCCTTAACAGGTACAATCACATCAACCATTGAGCTTCCCATCACTGTCGAGACCTGACTATAGAGACCTTAGAGTAGTTAGTTTCCCAAAACTTTCTACTTTTCAGGAGAGGTGGTGAGTCCTCACATAAACTACCTAACTGTTGGTGAGCCTATCAAAACACTCGTCAACAAAAATTAGCGCTAGAATGAGGACCAAGAACACTTTCTCCTAACTTCCAGTTACACGATAACAGTATAACTTAACATGGCTAGGAGACAAACTTTTACCATTCACACAACCTAACCTCAACTACAAACAGGACAAAATCCTTCCCCAACTATAATCTCATGCTTGGGATAGTAGAAGGAATCATATTGATTGGTTGAGAGCACAACAAGTCCTTGACAATGAAAGGAAAAATGTATAAGCATAGAAGCGGAGGTGCAAAAGTAACTCCTCGCAAAAAACAAACCCTCAACCACATCCTCCACAACCAATAAATTGAGATACTAATCTGGAGCATATATCATCTTTCTCTCCAGAGAGGTTTCATAAAGTTCTTAGGAGTAAATACTCTCCATCAGACTTAGTATAGTTAGGACCTGAAACTTGCAAGAAGAGAAATAAAGCTAAAGGACAAACTTCAACAGACTCACCAATGCAATCATCCAAACCCAACGTAGGAGACCAGCTAATCCCTAGTCCTCAACCCATTGCTATACCTTTCATAACTCAACATCCACCATCACAATCTACAATGGCCTACTTCAACCAAGATCATACACCATTCAGAAATATACCTAGAGGGATACACAAACTACCTAGGAATCCAGACAAATTTTGCAGTAAGTTCTACTTTGGGGGACCTAGGACCGCAAATGAGCATATTGAAGCATTCAAGGATGTAGTGGTTTGTAACAATATTGAACACCAACATGTGGTATGTATACTTTTACCATATTCACTTGGGGAAAATGAGTATAATTGGTATCTGACTCTACCAGCAAATTCCATTAATGGTTGGGATATTTTAGAGAAATCTTTTATCAATCAATTTTGAGTGTATGTAGATCCTGGAATATTGTATCATCAATTTGCTTCCCTTAAGAAGTTACCTAACGAACCTTTAACAACTTTCAATACCAACTTCCAAAGGGCATACGAGAGGTTACATTCTCCTTATCAAGTAGCACCGAATCTACCAATTGATTCGTGTAGACACCTAAAAATGTCTCATTAATCTTACACTAATTATTCATCTATTTAATTAAGTAATTCTTTAATTATTTGATTAAATTAAATATTTCTTATGATCATCACATCCAACATTTGTAATTATTGAATTTCTATCATTTAATCAATTAACCCTATCTCAATTATTAATTAAATATCAATTATTTAATTAATTGCGACCTTTTCCTTAGTTAAATAATCTTTATTATTTAATTAATTCAATTTCCTAAGTTTAAATAATTGCATTTAAATTAATTAATTAAATTCTTCCAATTCCCTAAATTATAATTCCAATTAATTCCATCTAATTTCATTTCATTTTCTCCCAAATTTGAATTTCAACTAATTTCATCTAATTCCAAATCATCAAATTCACATTTCACCAAATCTAAATTTCAATTAATTTCA
Organism: Cryptomeria japonica; assembly: GCF_030272615.1. Taxonomy (NCBI): domain Eukaryota; kingdom Viridiplantae; phylum Streptophyta; class Pinopsida; order Cupressales; family Cupressaceae; genus Cryptomeria; species Cryptomeria japonica. The sequence goes on along the minus strand of NC_081412.1, from coordinate 357,447,083 downwards.
TGTGCATTTCAGCATTCGAATGACCAAATTCAAATCCAAATTGAAAATAAAAATCAAATTCAATTTCAAAATCTTATAGCACATGTTGAAATCATAACTTTATGATCAAAATAGTTATCTAATCAGTTAACTCGTCAATCATCCTTTTTAACTCTCAATCACCTTTTTCTGACTAATCCATCTAATTAGTCATCTCCCTAATCAATTTAGTCATCTCCCTAGTAAATTCAGTCTACTGATCAATCAATTGAGTTTACTAGCCAATCTATTTAGTTCACTTTCCAATCTATTGAGTTAACAAATCAATCAACTCTGTTAACTGATCAATCTAAATCAGTTATCTATCAATCAACACTTGAGTTCTATTTCTCACCCCCTTTGTGTTGAAAATCTATAAATTCAACCTCATTTTCTCAATTCAAGCTAGAATCACAATGTTAATCATATGCATGAATTCCAATGCAATACCTGAGAGCCACCTACCACACAAATTGGAGAAGACCAATGGAAGCCATGTTGCATCAATTGAGGGAGCTTTTAATTAGTTTCATTTCATAATTCAATTGATGTTAGCTTTATTTCATTGTAATTTAGGATTAATTTGATTAGATTAGAGTTGTGATTCGCTCTCTGATAATCTGATTATGCTATTTACACTTATTTTACCTCTAAGTACATTTGGTGAACCCGACGTGAAAACATGCTAACTTCAATTGTCTGTTTAAATTGATTTTGCAGGTCCGTACTCAAAAGGAGATCCTGATACCGCAATTGCTTATGTAAAAATTTGCATTTGACAATATTAAACTGCAATTGATAGCATATTACATCATAATCAATCAGTTCATGCACTACAATTGCCTTAGGAATTTACAAAATTAATTAGTCTTATGTTGTTTTGTCATTATTTAGTCTTGCGCACAAAACCTAGAAATTTCATTAAAATATGGACATTTCAATTTCTACATATAAAATGTATCTAATTCAATGGTAGGAAAGGTGACATTCCAAATTTTAGGTGCAAGGAAGGCAAAATAGCATAGGAGACAATAAAGGATGTATCAAAGTCTCTTAAAGGAAGAAAGGGAGCTTCGTGAAATCGAAGAAAAAGAGAAGATTTCTCAATATCACAGAAATATCCATCGTTTCATAGCCAAGTACAAATTTTATGATGACATTGATGTGATGGCTCAAGTGGTGTGGGATAATATCATTGCAGAATAATCCTTCTATCTTCTATCTTTTTCTGTTGTTTCTTAAAATTCAAAAAAAAAAAAATTACTAATGAGAAATTGATCTTATATCAATTCGCAATTGATCAGTCATCACATTGCAATTTCTTAAATAGTAATTTGGAATTGATGGTATATCAATTCACAATTGATCTGACATCAATTTGCATTTTCTCAGTAGGTAAGTTGTAATTGTTAGATTAGATTTTTCTCATTCTATTTTAGTTCAGTTCTGGTCTTTATCAAAATCTCTTTATGTTTGTAAAAAGACAGAGCTCTATAATTGGAAAATTAGGCTAGATAGCCCACCATGTGCTTACTAACATCAATTCCTTCAAGGGTAGCTTAGAAACACTTCATTTTGGTGATAATAAAATAAACCACAAACAAACTTGTCTTCTTTTTCACAATTGCGATGAAAGTTAAAACTGAACCCCATGCTTTTTTGGAGCAACGTATCCAAATAGATTAGAAAATCATTGTGATAAAAGGTTAAAAACAACCCTTGTGTTACATGTTTTTGAAGAGATAGGTATAATGCTCTCCCCTTAAATGGGTGATCAAAAATATAGACTCTCTTATTTCATGCTTTCATTTATTTCTTGTAATTAAATCCATTAGAAGGCCTACCCTCCCGAGTTACCCATAGGGCACTATTAAGGTCCCTGAGAGGGGAATGACCTAAGTGGCAACAAATAAAGCCAAGTAATCCAAGTCACTATAAATAAACATGTATGTGATGAAAATCATATGAGACGGGTGTTACATGTTGTCACAATGGTGTCATGCCTCCCTCAATTCCTATACGGTACGTTAAAATCTATAGAGTGTAACCTCTACAGACTAGGAGACCTCCCTGAATAGAGTGTAAAACACTATTGATTGTGACCACTCAAACAGAACCTTATCTAAACATCATATAAATTAGAAGCCTAGCTAAGTCAATAACTAGACACTTATTTTATCATAGTGCAAGGGTGGGGAAGAATCCACCCCCAAGACACTCACCATATACCTCCTAGGATAATGGGCCAATTGAGGAGCAACTTCTTTGGTCTAATTTCCAGAAAAAGGCAAAAAATTGGGTGCACCCTAGAATGTTACAGGGTTTCTTGAGCTGACAGAGTATCAAGATGTGGGATTTGGTAATACTTATGACCTTTTGACCTTAGGAGAGTCTATCTAATGTGATATTGAATTGCCCCAAATATATCGAAAACAAAATGAGATCTTGAGAAAGATCCCAACATTCATGGGAATTTTTAAAAACTCCTTAAACAAGTGTTTTTTTCATGGTTTTATTCTTTTGGTATGACTGTTGTGTCCTTTGCTATAGTTCGTCAAACTCAAACATTGTAGAAAACAAATTAAAACCTTAACAAATTCAAGTTTTAGTGTTCAACAAGATCAATCAAAACCTTAACAAAATCAAGTTTCAATGCTCAACAAGATCAATCAAAACCTTAACAAAGTCAAGTTTCAGTGTTCAACAAGATCAATCAAAACCTTAACAATATTTTTGTGTTCAACAAGATCAAACAAACCTCAACAAAGTTAAGTGTCAACATTAACATCAACGTCAAATCCAAACCTTTGCACAAATTCAAAGATGATATACATTTTACTTTCAAGTGATCTTAGGTCCTAGGCATTCAATTCATGCAGAAGCCCATTAGAATCATCACACACAGTCCTTGCAAGAGTCATTTCATCAAGTTTCCATTCACTCATTTAAAATTTAGTGTTGCATTAGAGTATAACAACCATACCTAAGTCCATGGGTATTAGAGGAGACAAAAAATTTCCATTAGAACAACCCAATCTTGGGCCAAACAATGACCAATTAGCAATACTTGATGGTTTGGATAGCCTCGCTTGGGAACTAAGAGTCAATCATGCCCAGTATGACACAGTTGAGGCCATCATAGATGATGAAATCTGGAAATTTGTTCGTCTTGATGAGAAACTAAGGAAAAAGATACAAAGAGCAACTTATAAAGAAGCCATTAGACAATTGGTAGAAAAGACCATAGCAACATTTCTGAATCCTTGTTAATATTCTTCAAAAAAGCAAAGTGTCAAACATTCCTAGGGTCTGCATAGTCTGCATTGTAGTCTTCAACGTATGGGTGTAAAATGGAATGATAAAGGGCTAAACAATGTTCAATTAGAAATAATTGACTGTTTAAATACCCTTGTTGAGGAATTGATAGTTGATCAAGACCAAGACGACATAGTCCAAGTTGTCATATATGATCAAGTTCAAAAGTCAGTACGAATAGACATAGACCTCAAAAATCAAATCAAAGAAGAGGCATAATTAGAAGCTTCTCGGTAATACACTAAAAAACTTACGTTCAAATTTCAGAATCCTTGATAGTAAGTCATCATTCATAGATTGGATCATTTGCACTTTAGTCTTTAGAAAGTTATAGAGGCATACTTAGCTACATTTAATTGAGTCTTGCATCCGCATCTTAGAGAGTCAAGATCACTTTGGAATAACATTCATGCCATTAAATCATGCTCAAAAGGAAAAACACTAGATGGATCCTAACAACGACCCTATGGTTAACCCCACATGGAATATGGATCTATCCACACAACAACAAACACAGCGTCAGAGACCCACAACATTATCAACAAACACAAACAAGGTGCCTTCCATTGATGAAATACAATATAATTTGATAAAAGAAGAATTGGAAGTATCCCAACAAGATCTTGCGATGCTTATGATTCTCAACAGTCTCATCAATAATGATAGAGATACTTATATCGCTCTCTTAGTCCAAAATGTGGCCAAGTTACCTCCAAGGGTATACATTTCAATGATATTACCACAAGGTGTGATAGTGAATCAAAATTTACCTCAAATACCTATTTCTACATAGACTCAAGCAGCAGTTGCTACATCAACACAAGGTATATCTCAAAGAACCCATACGGCTACAACTCAGCACTGTCAATAGTGGCATCAGCAAGTACCAATGTTGCATCTCTGACAATGCAAGCTACAATGGCTCACAATGATTCTTTGGAAAATATAACTCAACCCTCATTTTTAGTTGGTTTCACCTATAGTAGCCAGAATGTGAATCAAGGGATAACTAGCTCAACTTAGCCAAATGTCAGTCCACAATTTGCATACTCTACACCACCTAGTGGAGCTTATGGTACATAATTACATGGTCAGTCTACATTTCAACAAGCTCAAAGGTACTCCAATACTATCCCTTTTGTGGGAAACACTCATCAAGTCAATACACCATTGACCCAAACAGAGATCCTGACTCAACAAATGGAGAATATTCAAAAGCAAATGGCCAGTATGCAATCAGTTAATGATAAAAAGAGCTACACAATAAAGGACCTATGTTTGTATCCTTTTGACAGAAAGTTATACATGCCACCATTTCCCCCACATTTTGAAACTCCAAAGTTCAAAAAGTATAGAGGGAAAGGTGACCCTTGAGATCATGTCAGAGAATTATTCATGACATGTATTGAAGTAGCCCACGATGATACATACTTAATGAGGCTATTTTCCAAAAGTCTTGGAGGCACAACATCGGAATGGTTTTCACACCTTCCACCCAAAATTACTTCATGGGGAGAATTGGCTGAGTTATTCATATCTAGCTTTGTATTCAACATAGATAATCTAATTACCTTAATGGATTTATGTGCAACAAAGCAAAAAGAAGGTGAAACTTTCGCAACGTTCTTGCAAATATAGAGGGGCCTATACTGTAGATGTCTTAGTCACATCCCTAAAGCTGAGCAACTAGACATTTTCAATGAAAATTTTGAGCCTCCAATTAAGTATCCATTATAAATGCAATGCATAAACAACTTTAAAGACATAATAGAAAAAGGCATCAAGTGTGAGAGAGGCATGTTAGAACAAGGGACACTGAAACACCACAAGGATAGTGGACTGACCACCAGTACAAACAATGAAAGGCCAAATTTTTGACCTAGTAACAAAAATGTCACAAATGATGGAGTTGTTAATACACGTGTTGTAAACAAAGCTCAACCAGCAATATCTCTACAAGGACCAATTGATTTTGGTAGTAAGAACCAATCTCAGACAAACAACACCAATGCACTACAATCAAACAATTCAAGACCACCAAGGATAGGTGCACCCAGAAGAAGATTTACACCCCTTGGTGAACCTATTGAATCAATATTCAAGCCTACTTGGTGGAATGATAATGATTTCTGTGAGTATCACCATAATAAGGGTCACAAGATAGCTAGTTGCTACAAACTGAAAAAACCTCATCCAAGATCCCATTGATCAAGGTGACATTACTGTGGATACCAATAAGGCACCAAACACAGATCATACCATTTTTAAGGATCTTTTTGTCAAACATGACAATGGAAAGGCTTCTAGTTCTAATGCAAAAAACAATATTGCCAACTATACTAGTGTCGCATTTGACTATGCCATAAACACACTAAGTGCAAGAGATGAAATGGTGGCTACAATCACAGTGAATCCTAAAAATAGAGATTGTGTTGTTATCACTAGAAGATCAAAGATCACAGTACAAGGGCCACCTTCAAATCTCCCTTCAATAACTAGCAACTACAATATGGTGGATCAGTTGAAGCGAACTCTAGCCCAAATTTCATTATTTGAGTTACTACGCATCTCATCGGCTCATAATGCAGTCATGGACAAAGCCTTGCAAGATTCAATTATTGCTAGAGATATTGATGAAAACACTTTCCAATCCATGGTTGGAAACTTGGCAGCTTCATAGGTTGCATTAACTGAATAGGATGTACCTATAGACTGACCCATGCATAATGATCCCTTGCACTTAGAAGCTTTGGTTCATCAAAAGAATGTTCGAAGAGTGCTTATAGATGGTGGAGTTAGACTTAACATATGAACACTACATTTGATCATAGCTTTGGGATATTCTCAACATTATATTGATTCTTCCAAGAGAATCAATATCAAATCCTATGATGACGAGGAACACCCCTCTAAGGGTGTGGTGACTTTACCAGTACAAGTGGGACCAGTTACAATAGACATCACCTTTCAGGTCCTAAACAGAGAATTAGGGTACAATATGCTATTAGGTAACCCATGGATACATACCATGCAAGAAGTACCATCAACGTTTCACTAATGTGTAAAGTTCCCATACAATGGCATAGAGATCACTGTCCATGGTGACCCAAACCCTTTTCAACATTGTAATTATTTAAGAGAAAGCACAGACAATCAAGTACCAAACGATCAGGAAGCCCCACTTCACTTACAAATGGAATCATTATCAATCAGAGAAATAAAGAAAAATACACCAACCACATCTTCTTTGTAGATTAAGGAAGTTGGTTGTGGAGAATATTCTATTTCGAGTACCTCAAATGGAAAACAATCATCTTTTTCTCCCAGGTCTTTTGGGAAGCCTCGGAACATAACAATGAAGTGAGATAAAGGAAAAGAGATACTAAAGTACTCATATTCATGCTCTTTCATTAGATGGGGAGACTCACAAGAAGAATATTTAAATGAAGATGTCAATCACTGGATATACAGAGAAGAAGATGACATGACAATACCCAGGTTACCTCTATATCAATATGGCAATAACTTCAAGATGTTACGAAAACACGGGCATTATGGAACCGCAGGATTGGAACTACAAAAGCAAGGAAGATTAGAACTTTTTTTGCCACATGAAAACCCAAAGAATCATGGCTTGGGATATAAACATGTACCACAAATAAAAGAATCCAGGCAACGTACATTAGATATATTGAACAAGCCTAGGTTACCCTCAAAGTACATACCTCTGAATTAGTCATCAACAAGAGTACATTCCTCTTCATCTTAGAAAAGGAGAGCACCAACATCTCTTATTATAGAATCGGATGGTGAAGACATGAGGCAACTTCTATAAGAAACAAGTGCATAGTCATCTAGCAATACAATACAATACCTGAAACATCCGCATAAGCAAATATGGTAGCAGATATAGGCTTAACACCATAAAATGAGCTAAATCTTTGGTTGTTGTCAATACTTTTTCCAAGGGAAACAACTTCAGCTCCTCCATTTGATTCAGATGAAGAAATATTGCAAATTCTGATACCAAGCTAAGAAGGATATCCACAATACAAAGAAGATCCACTAATCTGCAACAAACTCAGTTACAAGAACAAGAGTAGATGAGTGACACAGAATCAGAAAATGAAACATACATAGAAAGTGTCACATATTCTCATGAATATGAATTATCATCTGATAATGAAGACAGACCACCACCAATTTATGATGAGGACATATCAAGTCATAACCAAGTATGCATGGTATCAAGATCTTCTACGACAGCAAGGAACAAAGACTTACCCCTTATACATCCATATTTGATTGACTGGGGGCAAAAAGTAAAGCCACAATTAGATTGGTTTCAAAATGATGAAGTCGTAGCTGAATTGTTGGGTGCAAGGGATGGACTCCCTTACGATGATCATAAGGCCAGCTTTGCAATAGATCTAGATAGAAGTGCATATTTCAGAGAAGCAAGCTCCTCTCCTAATCAAGACAATGATAATGAAGAAGAACACATTCCTCATAACATAATGGATTCTCTACCTATTAATAAAGAACAATCATAATTATTGGTAGAAGAAACTAAGGAAATCAACATCGATGATGCCGAGAAAGTTTGTAACATTCACCTAGAAAAATCCCTAAATCCAATAGAAAAAGAGAAATTTATCCAATTCTTTAAGCAAAGACCAATCAATTTTGTGTGGTCTTATGCAGATATGCCTAGATTAGATCTTGAATTGGTCTTACATCATTTTTCATTGCTTCCAGGAGTAAAACCATATAAACAGAAGCTTAGGAAGATGCACCCTCATATAGCCTTGTTAGTCAAAATTGAGCTACAAAAATTATTAGATGTGGGTTTCATTAGGCCCATAGACTATGCTGAATGGATTTCAAATCTAGTCCTAATATCCAAGCATACTAGAGGTATCAGAATCTACATCAACTTCAGAGATCTCAATAAGGCTTTCCCAAAAGATGACTTTCCACTCCCTAACATAGACATGATAGTGGACTTGACAACTGGAAATGAAATGCTATCACTCATGGATGGTTTTTCTGGTTATAATCAAATCAAAATTGCAGTAGAAGACCAACCTAAAACAACATTCACTTGTCTATGGGGAACCTATTGTTGGAATGTGATGTCGTTTAGCCTTAAAAATGCAGGCGCCACTTATCAAAGGGCAATGACCACCTTATTCCACGACATGATACACACAATCATGGAGGACTATGTAGATGAATTGCTAGCAAAATCCAACACAAGGGATAGTCATCTAGACATATTGGCTAATATCTTTGATAGACTTGAGCAATACAATGCAAGACTAAATCCAAAAAAATGTGTCTTCGGAGTAACATCCGGCAAACTCTTGGGCTTCATTGTATCCAATCGCAACATTGAGATAGATCCAGAGAAAGTGAAAGTTATTTTACACATGTCATCACCTACTATGCTCAAGCAACTCAAAATTCTATAAGGCAAATTATAGTCCATAAGGTGTTTCATTGCCCATTTGTCGGAAAAGTGCCAACCATTTCAACATCTTTCAAAGAAAGGTGTCACATTCAAATGGACACAACAATTCCAAGAGGCATTTAAGACACTAAGAGAATATCTTTTACCCACACTGACTTGGTTTCACCCGTGCATGGGAAACCATTACTCCTGTATATAGCAGCAACAAACTCCTCCTTAGGTGCTCTCCTAGCACAACATGATGAACAAGGAAAAGAGAGAGATATCTACTACATAAATAGAAAACTCATTGGATATGAACTCAACTACACACCAATAACCAACAGAAAGAGCATGTCTTGTAGTATTTTTTGCATCACAAAAACTGACACACTATATGTTGAGTCATAAAGTCCAGCTCATTGCACAATTTGATCCACTCAAGTACCTGATGAATAGAGCAGCACTAACTGAAAGACTTGCAAAGTGAGTTATGATACTTAGTGAATTCGACATTGAATATGTCAATAGAAAATCCATAAAAGGAAAAATCATAGCAGAACAACTTGGAGAAGCACCCTTACAAGACAGTCATCCAATGGTGATAGATTTTCTAGATGAATCAGTATTTGCACTATCAGCATAACCAAACTGGAAATTATTCTTTGATGGTTCACACATGAATAATGGAGCAAGAGTGAGAATTTTGTTCATAACTCCTCAAGGAGATTCAATTCCCAAATCATTCAGAATCATCTTCCCTTGCACCAATAATATTTTTGAATATGAAGCCCTGATGGTAGGACTATGCACTGCACTACAATGGAAGATCATGGACCTACAAGTCTTTGGAGACTCGCATCTTATTATTAATCAATTCAATGATGATTACAATATAAAATATGATAATCTAACACCATACAAGCAACACTTCACCAATGTAACATTTGAATAGATACCAAGGGTGCAAAAAAAGGTAGCGGATGCAATGGCAATGGTAGGTTCTCTCTTGGATATGCCAAATGATGGAACTCACTTCGAATTTCAAGTGGAACAAATAATTATCCCATCTTATGAAATACCATCCACTTAATATGTATGTATGATAATAGAACCTGAGTCTCCATGGTACAAAGATATATATGCATAGCTTCATGATCAAGATATACCTCCTGAGCTTTCATGAAATCAAAGGAAGGCACTCATCCGACAATCGTCAAAACATTCAATTATTTCTGACACTTTGTACAAAAAAATATAGATGACACCTTACTCAAATGCCTTAATATTGAGGAAGCGCAAATCTCCCTAAAAGAAGTTCATGATGGCATATGTGGGGCACATTCTTCTGGGTATGCTCTAGCAAAAACACTATTGTAAACAGGTTTTTATTGGCCTAAAATGGAAAAGGATGCTTACAAGTATGTCGAAAGATGCAAGTAATGCCAAAAACATGGGAACTTGATCCATGCACCTGCTCAATATCTTCATCTGCTCAATATCTTCATCCAACATCACCATGGTCATTTTCATAGTGGGGATTAGATCTTGTAGGGAAAATAAACCCTGCCTCCTCCAATGGATATAAGTTTATCCTCACAGCTATATAATACTTCACAAAATGGGTTGAAGCAATCCTGATGACCTTCAAAATAGGAAAGCTAATAGCTAAATTCATTTTAAATTGTATTGTTTGCAGATATGGAGTACTCATGTGCATTGTAACTGATAATAGATGACCCTTCAAAATCAAGAAGTGAGTGAAATTTGTGAACAATTTCACATCCAACAACATTTTGCAACACCCTACTATCCCCAAAGCAATGGTCAAGCTGAGGCAACAAACAAAACTATTTTGAAAATTTTAAAGAAAGTTTTCAAGGACAGTGGATGAGATTGGCATCTCCAACTGAATCCAACTCTTTGGGCCTATCGAACTAGTGTCTGCACAGAAACTGGTACCACACCATTCTCTTTGGTTTATGGTTTAGAAGCTATTTTTCCTATCGAGGTAGAATTTTCATCGCTAAGGGTCTCTCTAAAAAACATTATCTCAAAAGAAGACTATAGAGTAGCACGTTTGCAAGAACTAGAATTCCTAGACGAAAAATGACAAAGCCCTTTGAATCATTTACAAGGATAGAAAAATCGAAAAAGAAGAAGCTACAACAAAAGAGTTAACCCACATTGCTCCAAAATAGGAGATGTCTCTCTTAAAGAAAATCAAAGGAACCTTGTTGAACACAAAAAACCAGGAAAATTTGGGCCTAACTGGTTAGGTCCTTTTGTCATAATGAAAATAATCAAAAACGATGCTTATCATTTGCAAACAATGGAGGGAGATCCACTCCCTGATCCCTTTAACAACGTGCACCTAAAAAGATATTAAATATGAAGGTGGGTTCATTTCAATTTTCAGTACTGCATTTGCATATATCTTCATTGCATTGCATATCTTCATTTCAGAGTACATCATAGTTGCTTGCATATCACCATTGCACAATATATAGTTGCATATCATTATTGCTTTCTCATGTGATTGCATCAATAAAAACATGATGATTGTCTGACTCATTTACCTATCTGCACTAAAAGGAACAAAGGTTGTCTCATTTCCTAGATACTTGATCATGAAGTCTTAAGGAGGCCTTTATTCATTCATCTTCAAAGTCACCTTGTGATTAAGATTTATCCTTGGTTGGGTAGAGGTTTCACTATCAAGTCTTGTTACCCAAAATCTATCAATTTCTATATCTCACACATTAATCAAAATCTCTAAGTCATTACAGATACCTAGTTGGTTATGTGGCTAGTGAAAAATCCAATATTTTGCTTCAGCACCGCTATGATTGTCATACCTATGTAGGTTACATTACTTACAAGTCAAGGAAAGAAAATGACAAAATAAAAAAAAATGCTATGCCAATATCCATCTCAAGGAAAAATACACAAAAAAGAGATATTACTGAAATATCACACATACAAGTGCGACAATAAAAAGCTTGACTATGGGAAGATGCAAGTAACTCCATCAGGGCTATGGATGCTTGCTGGCGATGGAGAAATATTTAAGAGATTACAGTGCATAACCTTATCGGAGCCCTAAAAGCTTGTTGGTGGCAAGGCTCTATCCAGGATGCTTTTGAAGTCAGAATAACTCATGTAGCTAGCCACATAGGATTCCAAGGGTCTTTGATGGTTTTAAGAGTCGAAATGAATACAAATGCATACACATGGCAAAAAGAAGATCAAAGTTTCAATAATTGATGGAGAAGTTTTTCACGCCTCCATTCATAAATCTTGGTTACATAGTGTGTTAGGTTGGATGGTCTAAGATTTTCTGAGAACAGATTGAACTCCTATCTCTGAAACATTTCACACCTTCAATTCAATCAGTACTTGTCGAAATGAAGGAAACACACAATCATTTTTGCTCGAATAAGAATTGCATCTTCACCTTACATACTACATTATTATAGCTCATGTCAAAATTCATTGTCTCCACATACATGTTACATATCATCATATAGGGTTGCATACCTAGGGGCATAACTGAAAAAATCCTAAAAAATCAAATAAAGTACTGAAAAAAATCTAAAAATCAGATAAAGTCCTAAAAAAATTCTAAAAATCAGAAAAAGTCCTGAAAAAATTCTTAAAAAATCAGATAAAGTCCTGAAAAAATTCTAAAAAAAATCAAATAAAGTCTTGAAAAAATTCTAAAAATCAGATAAAGTCCTGAAAAAATCCTAAAAAATTAGACAAAGTCCTGAAAAAATCCAAAACATTCAGATAAAGTTCTGAAAAAAATCCAAAACATTCAAATAAAGTCTTGAAAAAATCAATCCAAAAACAATCAAATATCATTCCACAAAAATCCAAAACATTCAAATATCAATCCACAAAAATCCAAAACATTTAGATAAAGTCCTAAAAAAATTCTAAAAATTAGTTAAAGTCCTGAAACAATCCAAAACATTTAAATATCAATCCACAAAATCCAAAAATATCCAAATATCAATTAAAAAACTTACAATAAATTGTCTCGCAAGAATCCAACACCCTAGCAGATATCCAACAAACACTTCACATGAAGTTTAAACAAAGGATACAACTATCTTGTCAAAACATCCGCAATCAAGTTGATCAACTGTCTAATCTATTTAATCACTATCAAACGATCAATGCGATCAACATCTTGTCTTAAACAAAATCGGTAAACTCGAAACTAGATAGGTAAGTCTTAAATGGGGTCCAAAACTTCTGAAACTAGACATTATCAAAATCGCATCAAACATATCAAAGAAAAGGCACAGTCAGTCCAACTACTGAGTTTTGTCTATTTTAGTTGACTCTTTTTATCAAATTGGCAAAGATCATTGCTTTTAGCTACTCAAGGATGTCAAAAAAGTGACTAGAGGAGTTGTGATGGGCATGATCCTTTTCTTTTTTTGTTGTTTGTGGTTTGACCCATTGAAGTTCTGGGGTATTTTCTCTAGTGGGTGTTTACGATAGGAGCATTCAGCTTGTGAATGCCACACATACCTCAACCCCTAGCGTAATTCCCATAATGGAGGGTTCATTCCTTGTCTGCTATGTGTTTGTTTCTTCGTAATGAGATATCTATACATCTTGGTTCCTCATACCCTGGTGTAATAAGCTCCATTGTTAAATAATAAGGCTCAATGATGAAAATGTATTGCATTACAAATAAAGCAATGAAGACTTTCTCATCAAAATCCTATCAATCAAATCATTCCTATCATATCTATTTCTGGAATAAATAAAGGTTGATTCAATTGATTTATCATTTCTAATCTATTCTACGTCTAACAACTAACAATTCTTCCAAATTCACAATTTTCAACACCTATTTTGGCAAAACAAAAAATAAATAAACATCATCACATTGCATTTTCATATAAATCACTTCATAATATTAGTCCATTGCATTATAATAAGAATTTCATCAACCATTATACATCACAAAAAAAAGGTACATCACATCACTGCATGATATCACATTCACATTGCAATCATTATCACATAAGCATAAAAACAACAAAGAAACATTAGACCATGAACTTCATCATCAAAACGCTCATCAAGAATGCATATCATATAGAAATGTGTCAAAATACATTATATCTATGATACAACATCAATAACAAAACTCTCAACCTATGTTGCCTCTATCAGTAGGTGCATCTCACCTAACTCTAGTTTGTCCCGACGATGCCCTAAGTGGACCCATCACTCCTCCACTACTAGTCTGTCGAGACGTAGAAAGTACTAAAACTAGGCTCCCTCTGACCCTTAGGAATGGACCTCTCATAAGCTTTCCTATAGTAAATAGCCTCATGTGCAGCAGCAAAATATATATATGCCTACCTCTGTGCCTTTGTCACCGGCCCAAATAAATGATTGTATGCATCCATGGTGATCTAAGCTCTCATAACTACCTCATCCCTCTCCCTCTATAGTCGATCTCTCTCAGCAGCTATCTGGTTCCTCTTTGTAGTCAACTCCTCCATCACCCACCAATATTGATCACTATCCTCTATCCATCGTTGCCGCACAGTAGCGACCAAGTCCTCTAAACTCCTAACCTGATCTCTCAATCCCTCCTCATCTCCTCTCTCCACACCTCCTAACTCCATAGCATGGAGCATCTCAACATCATGTCCACTATCCCCACTCTCATCCCCATCATGTATCGATGAGCTTGATGTTGACTCATCACCCTCACTATCACTCCTATCAGAACTGCTCATAGATGTAGTCTCTCCACTAATATCTACATTCTCCTCTCCACTCTCTACCAACTTTGAAATCATTGCTATCAAATCTATCCCACCTCCACCTGTCCCTCCTCCATCTCTCTCTCCTCTATCTCTCCATCCATCTCTCGCTCCACCTCTCCCTCTCCCCCTAGGACCCCTGCAATGTCTAATTTGTTGAGCATCAATTGAAACTATCGGATCTGTCAAAGGTATAGGCCTGTGTTGTATCCCCCATACACTATACTATGTTGTGGTCCCCAGACCCGCTACACCAACTAACCATCCCGACTAAATAGGAGCCAGAGCATCAAACTCGTCAATAGAAACATGAAGCTACACGCAAGCACCCCAATCACCAAACTCTTGAGTACTATAGAGCCCCTCCCTGATCAAGCTCCGGTTAACTCAGTTGACCATGGTTGACCTTACTAATAAATGCTAAAATTAAATAGGATGGGCTATGTTAGATGGATAGATTGGTGAGAAAAGTAATTCAACCAGGTTACAGAATCATATCACCTTGAGGTGTACATTTTGATGTGTTATGGATACATAACTTTATATGATTCTAGAATAGGATAACTTTGAGATGATGTATTTCATTATTGGATTTGCAGGACTTTACTATGATGATAGAAATAGGATGCATGTCTTATGTATGGATCAAAATTATGAGGATTATGATAATTGCTTATGTGGATTTATTTGGATATAAGATATATCGATTTGTTTAAATATAAATTGTATGCAGAGTGTTTGATGTGTATTCTTATTCATGTGCTTAATTTTATATGAGGTTATTTGGAATTGCTAATGTGTAATTGAGATGCGCAAGAAAATTATCCATGTGACCATGGACATATTATGGAGAACCAAACCTAGACCTATGTATGTTCGTAAATCCAGGGGTTGTCTATTTGGAGAGACAACACCCCGTATGTATCATATTTTATTTGTGAAAGTAAATATTGCATGTGTGTTAAATTAAATTTATTAATTTGTGTAAATCCAACAAGAGACAAATTTCATGTGTAATTTTGTAATGTATTTTATTGTGTCACTTGACACGTGTTGATTTATGTCTTGATTTTTGACTTGTCTCTTAAAGGGAGTTGTTCAACTATAGCTTTTTCAAACATTTGAATGGGGTTCTAAAATTTCCTTGGGTAGAGAGTCCTTGGAGTGGTCAACTCAGGTTTGACCCGAAAGTTAACTTCAGATGGGTTTATAAGGGGTCAAAAGGACTCCTAGGGGTAGTTTAAAGGTGTTTCCTAAATCTCATAAGGTATACCTATGGGTTAGGAGTATTTTTAGGCATGTGTCTACTCCCATGTGACTGTTTAGTCACCTCAAAAAGTGAATTTCCTAAGGTGAGCGAAAATTGAAATTAGAAGTTGCCATCTAGGTTAGATAACCTTCCCTTTTGATGAGAGATCCTTTTTTATCTTTTTCTTACTTTTTGTTTTTTCAATTTTAGAAACCTGTGAGAACTCTCACTGAGGTCTTCTTAGGTAGGAATGAGAGATTTGGTGGGTAATCACCCACTCTCCATTTTTTGGAGATCTTGCATTTTGAAAAGTTAGTTTTTGGATTCGAAATTTGGCTAAGTGTAGAAGGAGGATTGTGGATTTGGGCTGCTCATCCTCAAACTAAGTTCTAGCACACCTTTGGGCAGATTGAAGGTTAGTTCATTCACTTCTTTTGTTTTCTTTTAAGTTGCATGTTATGTTGGAAAGATTGTTTGAATGAAAAAGTTGTTGTCTTGTATTTTCTTTTGTAAAAATTATTATGCGACCCTTCTTTTATCCTCTTATGCATTTCCTGTGATTTGGGAGTAACCAAGGCCTCCTACTCTTGGGAGAGTAGGATGGTCTTGCGGGTGGTAGGATTTTGATAGCCCTCGACTGAGAGACTCTCATTATGAGAGTGAACTCAAGGGGTGTATATGTGACCCTTTCTGCATGGCCTGGTTTGTGCATTTGGGGATCATAAGGGGAGAAAGTATGGCATGAATGCCTTGGGGGGCATAAGGAATGTAGGGTTAATGAACTTATGATATATCTTTGTTTGCCATGAGGTGGCTTTATGATCTACTATTCTTGCAGTCTCCTCAAGGTATTTGGTCCACTACCACCCATGTAAAAACATCACATTTTGTGATGAAGTATAGCCTTGGTTGGGAAAGTGTTTGCTATATGTTTTTTTTCCTTTCTTGTTGTGTTTGCATGTCTGTAACCTATCTAGGGCTTGGTTCTCCAAGCTCGGGGGTGGCTTATAGTAAGCCTAGGCTGGAAGGTGAGCACTCCATGGTCAAGCCTTATGATTTATTTGCAGGTTGCTTGGAATGGAAGGAAAAAGTCAAGCTAGGAGTTGTTGTTTTTATTTGGGTTGCAGAAAAAGATTAAGGAAAGTGATGCTATATTTTCAATTGCAAAAATGTAAATAGAAGTTGCATGTTGTATTTACCTTAAAAATAAAATGTATCTATTTTATTTAAAGTCCTCATTTAATAGAAATGAGAGACTAGTTGGGTATATCACCCATTTGTATTGTTGACTACATTGTATTTTAAACACACTTTAAAGAATGCATTATTTTATTGAGCATTCTTTTGTTGCAACAATGAAATGTTTATCTTGGGTTAAGTTCACTATAGTTACTGAAATAATATTTGTAGTATGCATGTTAGTTTTGAAAATAAAAGTTCATTTTATCTTCTTATGCATATTGAAAAAAAAATGGGAAAAGAGTAAAGTAGAAAGCTTGCATGTTAGTAAAAGAAAATTTTGCATTTAGTTCTAATTATTTATTTCCAAATGCATATCATGGTTTTATATATGTATATATATGTTTATATAAGTTAAAATTTATATTTATATTTATATTTATATATATAAATATATATATTTATATTTATATTTAACTTATATAAACATATATATACATATATATATACATATAAATATATATATACATATATATATATATATATATTAATATATATATTAATATATAATAAACAAAAATAAATAAAGAAGTTTTAAATTAAAAAAAAAAAGAGCAAATTAAGGGTTTCGGGGCCGAATACCGCTGTGTTTAAACACAGTGGGCGACGCGGCTCGAGCCGCCACTGTGACTACCCACAGTGGGCGGCACGGGGGCCGCCACTATGGGCAACCACAGTGTCGGCTCGAGGGCCTCCCACTATGGGTAACCATAGTGGAAGGGCACCTGGCTTGCCACTATGTTTACCCATAGTAGGCGGCGCCCGGCCGCCATTGTGGGTAACCACAGTGGTGTTCCGGGGTGCCCACCACCCGACCCTAGCAATCCTCTTCCAAACCCTCTGCCGCTCCTTCCACCATGGCCACCACTTCTAGCCGTCGCCGCTCTCCCTCGGCCCTGCACGAAAATATAAAACCTTAACCCGGTTCGGGTTAGGGTATATTTGAATTATAAAAGAAAATAAAGATAGAGATTGAAGGAAGAGAAATATATTAATATTGTTAATATAATTTCCTTATTTATAACTTACAATTTTAGGGTTTGTGGTTATTCTATTAATTAGGGACAAAAAAAATTCTATATATATCTATATATACACATGATTATATATATGCATGTATAGGTCTGTTTTATTTAAATATGTATTTATATTTAATATAGGTTTTATATAAACATATGGGCATGTAAATATTTGATTTGATGTTTTAAATTTTAAATATCTTTTAGAGTTTAATCTTTTAGGATTTTATAGCGAATTTTGTAAGTTATTTGGCTATAGGGGAATTATTGTTGTTCACCTAAATTTAGGCTATTCCAGACTAAATTTTATAGGGCAATTTACATTATGGATTTAATTGACCCTTTAGTCGAATTAGTTTAATCACATTTTAATTATTGTTAGGATAAAATATAGACTTTAATAATCTAAATGCTAGGACTAATTTATTTAGTTCCTAAAAGCAATTAATGGTTATTGGAGATTAATAT
This sequence comes from Cryptomeria japonica, assembly GCF_030272615.1. Lineage (NCBI taxonomy): Eukaryota > Viridiplantae > Streptophyta > Pinopsida > Cupressales > Cupressaceae > Cryptomeria > Cryptomeria japonica. Next base: position 357,428,522 of record NC_081412.1, on the reverse strand, counting down.
TATCTATGTCAAGTAATTTAGAGATTTTTGCATAAATGAATTTATTTATTTATTAAATGGTGAGATAATAATAATTTCTTTGGTAGAGGATATCGTGGTGGAATTTTATATATATATATTTTCTTTGGTAGAGGATATCGTGGTGGAATTATATATATATATATATTCGAAAATAAGTCCAAGACCTTGATCTTGCGAACTCATTTAGCCTAGATGGGATCTTATACTAAATAAGGCAATTAACATTTTTTTTACATTTGACACTTCAACTTTCATTTGCTCGATTAATTAATATTATTACGTTAAAATCATATTAATAATTAAATTATAGACGTAAGATTTAATCAAGTTATTAAGGAAGGATGTATTATCACTGATGGAGGAAACTTGTTAGGAGATAAATAATTATTATTGAATCAAGTAATTATATTAATGCCTATTAGTAGAAGTTGATCTAATTAAGAATTATAAATTGCAACTGTAAAAAAAAAGAGGGACATTCGATGTGAATATATTATTGTCCTTATAAATTCATTTTGTTCCGTTTGATTATAGGAGTTATCGTAATTTGTTATGTTAGGAATATCCTAACTTTGTCGTCTAGGAGTTTTATAGATACCTAAGGCTTCTAGATAAATTTTTTCTATTCATCGCTCACATTAGAAAAATGTTTTATTATAATTTAAGGTTCCACTTGGAGCAACCTGTTAAGTTGTCACATCTAATTAAGCATAGGTTGCATGTAATTAAGTGTCCAAAAAAAAATTGTTGTGTGTTTTTGCCCAAAAGTTTGGGCATGACATTTTTGTATCAGAGCCCTAGGTTCATACACTGGTGAACATGGGCTACATTCATAACTTAGTTGAAACTAAACTATGGCTTCGAAGTATAACTCCTAGGTGGAAACTTTCGAAATAACAAAGTGAAACATAAGTGAAAATTTTTCTAAATCAATAGATCAACATATATCAATTTAAGGGCTCCAAGGGTCACTAAAAGCCCTGAAAATTGAAATTAATTAGTCATAAGGTTTATGGCATAATAAGACCCCAAAGGCTACAAAAATTTAAAAATTATAAATATTCTCAGTATTTAATCAACAAAATTTTATTTTTTTTCAATAAAAGTGGATTATTCCACTAAACTTTTTTTATTAATATTTTTTATTTTTTACACAGGGTTCAAAGAGCATACCAGAGGAAAGAACCCTGGGAAGAAAACCTCCGGTCATAGCTCATAAAATAAACCTATAGTATCTAATGGATCAATTTATACACCCCACCCAAAACCACATACAAAATGCAAGCACAACATATATAATATCAATTTTGCATAGAGCCCATATGACAATTTGCCAAAAAAACCCATCGGATAATTTTCAAATTTAGACTCCATAGCTGCTATCAATGGAAGAAGAAAAAATTTTCCAAAACCTTGTGCCAAATCCCATGAGCCAAAAACCTTCCTGCCAAAAAAGAAAGTATCAAAAAACCTTTGGAAAAACACTATTATATCAAATACCATGACCTCGAACTCTTCTCTAGACAACGAACATGAATACTTGAAATGAAAGGGGAAAGTGTGAATAATTATCATCATAAAATTTTACATCGACGTTACTCAAGAAAATCATATGACTATTACTACAAACCTTCCCATACCCTAGATGGAATTTCCTCAAAACCCACCTCTCGCTGATTAGCATTGCTATCAATGGCTAAATTTTCCAAATAATCTTCAATCTTATTAACTTCTCTATAACAATGGGATACCAAGAAAGATTCAAACAATTCTAATTTTTGTAAAATGGGATCAAGTATATACTACAAATTCCAACAATTCGATTTCTTTTTCATAACACATTGAATAATCACCATAGAATCACCTTCAATTATTAAGTCCTTAATTCCCAAAGAGATTGCCATATCCAATCCAAAAGACAAAGCATGAAATTCCGCATAATTGTTAGTTTTAAAACCAATAGAATGACACTTAGCTCGAATAAAATTTGCATTGTGATCAATTATTACCATGCCTACCCCAGCCGGCCCAGGGTTACCACGAGAGGCCCCATCAAAGTTCAGTTTAAAGTGCCCCTGCGGAGGAGGTTTCCATCTAGCAGAGCATCTCTTACCTATTGCATCATTCTTTTTTAAAATTGAACCATGATAGGGTAAAACTGACAACAGCTTCCAAACTCTAGTAACTCTACTACCCCAGTGTGAAAAAGAAGTAATATTTTCCAAATTCTTATAAATAAATGACAAAGCAACCTCAGAGATTGAAGACTCAATTTTTAATAGAACCTCAGACACAGGAGACCTTGTTTTTTTAAATATCCTGTTGTTTCTCTCTAGCCAAACATTCTAAATCACAATAGATGGAGATATGATCCAAAGGCATGCATAAAAAGATGAGGCAAACATAAAGGGCCAAGATCTAAAATGGAAATGAGATCCTTACCAATAACGAAGGATATATTTAACTTCTCAAACAACCACTGCCAACATTCATAATCATAATCACAATGTAGGAACAAGTGTGAAGAAGATTCCAAATTTTTTGTTACAAAAGACACAAGGGAAAACAGCAGTAATACCAAGCCTATCTAGTCTCATACCTGTAAGGACTCTATCCTGAATTGCCAACCAAGCAAAGGCTCTAGCTTTGGGAAGATAAGTCGAATGCCAAAACAACTTATAAGGCCAAGAAGATAAATCTTTAGCAACCATAAGAGAGTTGTAACCATCTTTAACAGTGTACTTACCAGAAATATTCTTTTTCCAAATAAGTTCATACTCAGAATCAGAAAGAAATACAATTCTATCCCCCAAAATATTTTCAAAATCTAATTTCATGCTTTGATCAACATCTAAGAAATCAATCGACTTCCATCTAGCTAGCTTAAGGGGTCCGCTAGTCACAATTTCAAAATAATCTGCTACAAAAACACCCCAAAGGGAGGAAAGAATGGTGATTAGAGGAGACCAATCCCTAATATTCATCGAAGGTTTGTGTCCATTCCATACTTCATCCTAGAATCTGACCTTTCTACCATTATGAACAATCCATGAGAGATGAGGCAAAATAACTGATCTACATTTACAAAGGAAATTCCAAATAGCAGAACTCGAAGGCAAATTTGAGACTTTAAAAATGTACTCTCTCAGTCCATTATTTAAATATTTGGCAAACATAATCTATGCCCATAAGGAGCTAGGCTTGTAATATAATTTCCAAACCAACTTAGCACCTAAGGCTAAATTCTGATTCTCTAGACTTTGAATTCCTATTCCCCCAAGTTCCTTAGGCAAACATACCTTATCCCATGCAACTAAAGGGAGTTTCTTCTTGCCATCTTTATTATTGTTCCAAAGAAAATCTCTAAGAGTATCCTGTAAACTAACAATGGCTGCTTTTGGAGACTTCAAAATAGACATGAGATATATGGGAACAACATTCAAAACAAACTTGATGAGAACAATTTTACCCGCCAAAGTTAACCATCTATGATTCCATGAGAGAATTCTTTTAGAAATGACCAAAATAATCTTATCCCAAAAACCAATCTTATCCTATTTAACAAAGAAAGGAATCCCAAGGTAAGTACATGGAAGATTTCTAGTCTCAAATCCCCAAAAGGATTGCAACCTATGCTGAACTAGTTGTGATGTGTTAAGGAAAAAAATCTTTGATTTATCACCATTCACTTTCTGACCAAAAAATGATGCATAGTTTTGTATTATTCCTTTAATCACTTTTGCCTCAACTATCAAAGCATGTCCAAATAATAGAGTATCATCTACAAAGAGACAATGAGAAATACTTTGGGGAATATTTTGAATCCTTATACCTTTCCAAAGCCCCCCACCTTTAGCAGCCCTAATAGCCCAGCTAAAGGTTTCAGCTAGGAGAATAAACAAAAAGGGAGAAAGGGGATCTCCCTATCTTAAACCCCTAGAGGAAGTGAAAAAACCACAAGGAGAACCATTAATTAAAAACGAGAATCTTGAAGAAGAAATACATGCACGAATCCATTTGACCCAGGCCTTGGAAAAACCTAACTTCTCAAGAACAACACATAAAGCCCCCCACTCTACTCTATCATAAGCCTTCATCATGTCTAGTTTAAGTATCATGGTCGGGGTTCTTTGGGTGGAAATATAATGCAACACCTCATGTGCTACAATTGCACCCTCTATCATCTCCCTTCCAAGAACAAAACCACCTTGCTCCAATGAAATGATCCTAGGTAGAATTTTTGTCAACCTAAGGGAAATTGCCTTCGTAAATATCTTATACAAAGTGTTACATAAAGAAATGGGGTGGAAGTTAGCAAAAGTCTTAGTATCCTCTTTTTTAGGAATAATTGCAATCATTTTAGTATTAAGTTCTTTTAAAACGGACCTATTTCTCCTAGATTCCTCGAGAGCCAATAAAACATCATTTCCCACAAAATCCCAACATTTCTGAAAAAATAATGGAGTAAAACCATCTGGTCCCGGGGCTTTATCCGGATTCATGGCAAAGACAACACTCTTAACTTCTTCTAAGGAAAAGGGAGACATCAACATCTTATTGTCTTCCAAAGATACTAAAGGAGGAATATTAGATATAATATCATTGCTAAGATTTCCATTTTTTGAAGATAATAATGACTTAAAAAACCTAACTGCCTCTGAAGCAATGTCCTATGGCTCTGTCAATAAATTTCCATTCTGACACTGAATACAAGATATCCTATTCTTACATCTTTTAATCTTAGTTGAAGAATGAAAAAAATTTGTGTTCCTATCACCATCTGAAAGCCATAACTCTCTAGATTTCTGTCTCCAATAGATTTCCTCTCTAGCTAACACCTCATCAATCTGTAATTTTAGTGACTTCAATTAATAAATGAAATTTAGATCATTAGTACTTTTAAGATTACCATTCAATTGGAACCCAAATACAATTATTGCCCTAATCAAATCAAGTATGAGGAGTTAATTCTACAATAAAATACCTCTGATGGTAACTAAGAGAATACCATCCATCGAGGTATGTTCTTGACTTGGCAAGTCAAGCAAGCTAGTTAGACATAAGATGAAGGCCCAATAACCAAGATAATTGAGATAGCGACAACTCAAGTTAATTTTTTTTTAGCTTTGCGAAAAAAAATTGGTGGTTCGAGGACCACGACCACCATTTGAGACAACAATGAATAAGAGTTAAGAGGTACTCTTGTGAATATTAGAAAGAAGCATTAACCTATCCTAATGAATAGGTGCCTTAAGTGTGTGGTCAGGCTAGGTTGCTTAATAAGAACATTCGTTAGACAATCCTTGTAGCAATGCAGAGAAGCTAGAGTTGTATAACCCTGAAGATATGGACTAAAATGATGAATGACAATCTCCTTGATAAGTGGACCCTAGCAATATTGTAGGTGAATTAACTAAGGAGAAAGGATACATGAACTTCTTGGGTTAAAGTACGTAATTGCAATAAACCCTAAGTTCATCCATAGTTATATAATTGGGGAAACAAGCAAAGTAAAGCCACAACTAGTTCCCTTATCGGAGGACAATCTTAATTGATGGCAAAGAGAGTAGGGACGATTTGGGAATCGTACAAAAGTCCTTGTTGAAGTGCAAGGAGTGTAAAAGTATTAGGATCTTATACTCTAGGAATGAGTAACTAGTATTCATTCAGAACCTAAGGAGAAAAGTGCAACCCAATCATGGCTAGTCGCTAGTTACAAGACAATATGTAACACAATTCAAACTACTTGACACAACCGAAGTAGGTTTATAAATTTATGGCACTCAAGTGTGAAGGTATGAAAAAACATTAAGTATGGATGAAACAACATGCAGATGGAAATGGTTTATGGAAAGATAGTATAGCAGTATTATAATACGAAGGTTTTAATGACGATTAGTTGGCAATATAGGATATTTTATGAGAACATGGATAAGGAGCCAAATTATGTGGTTAGCCAAGGGAGAACTTGGAGATTATGGGAGTCTTAAGACATTGGTAATTATTGGGCATCCTTATGTTATACCGTAATTGGGTAATAGGATATTATGATAAGGTGGTTTACGTGGTTTGAAGGAAATTATAAGTTGTGATATGCCAAAAATTGGCTAGTAAGTAAATAAAAATAAGAAATATGGAAAAAGATAACTTATTTTTACCAAATTTTAATTAATACGGTAAGTGTTGGTCACTTCCCGAGTGCACACCCCCTTGATATCATAAGTTGCATAACGGAAGTAGGAGGGAATAAGTCAACTCTCCGCGTTGTTTGAAATATGTCATGAAATGTGTGGGAAGGAATTAGTTGTCAAGCGTTATTGTTTTTTCTTGACAATTAGTCCACCCCAAATGGTTCTTAACCATAAGTGTTAGTAATTTGGCAACATGCTCCTTATTGATGAGAATGAAAGGATGATTAGAGGTGAAAATTCAAGGAGCTAGCAAAGGTGCTAAGAAAACAAATGATGTCCCTAGTAGGATTATATGATTACATTTTTTTTACAAATCCTAAGTGTTCCTAAGTATACAAGTGACAATTTTGTGCCGAACTATCCACCGCATGTGAGTAAGACATGAAAGTGTCGATGCATGAGTTACCACGTAATATTGAACCAAGGTTTAGCATATCAAGAAAATCAATGGAAGTCCTAGAAGAATGGATGAAGGATGGTAGAGTTATTGCAATCACCTATTAGATATAATTATGGATGTTAATAACCCTAAATAGATAACGGAGTATGTCAGAAAGTGTGGCTTGCGCTAGCAATCACGTGAAGGTTAAAATGGATCATGATCTATAAAATGATTGTAATCTCATGTGTATAAGATATTTCATAAATAATAAAGGAATATAGATAATCTAAGAATCTCAATAGTCTAATAATCACTTCCTAACACACTTAGGATGTGTGATCTTGGGTGATGTGTTGCGGTTACTCCCTATAGCATGGCTAGTATGGTCATCTTGTTTCGAGTTTTGATTCGACGGTATTTTTGACTTTCTTTGAATAGTATTTTGCGATCTAGGGGCTAGTACTTTCTTTTTATTTATTTATTTTTATTCTGAAAGGACCACTAATTTATGTTTCTTTTTATTGAAACTATGGCACTTGCCATGTTGCTAATTTTAATATCTTTCAATTACCGGCACTTTTCTTCTTTGATTGGACTTGGTAAAAGTAACTTTTATTTTGATCTTTTAAAGTGTCAAGTGGTCATTTTGACATTAATATAAGCTAGGCCTAGTGATGTGATTTGTGTAATGTCTATCATGTTCGTTGAACCACTGATAGTGTGTCAAGGGAGAATATTGCAAGCAGTGAAATTAGGCACACAGAATAAATAAAGGATGTTTTTTTTTAAATAAGGTAAAGAAAGGAATATTCTTCTAAATAAAAAAATTATTTGCGAGTAATCTAAGAGAGGAAATTTATAACAAAAAAATAAAATAAAAATAGAAATATATATATATATATATAAATATTTGTGTGTGTGTATGTGTGTGTGTGTGTGTGTGTATGTGTTTGTGTGATCTAGACCTAATGAATTTTGAAAGTGATGATAATTGCAGACTGGTAAATTTGGCATGTGTATGGAGATGATTGCGTGGATGAGATCAAAAAAAAAATAAGTATTATTAATTTTCATCACTCCCTTAGAATGGGATGGTAATGTACCTTAGTGTTTGGGTTTTGCGAATAATGTACCTATGAAACTAAAACCTTGGTGCCTAGAAATACCAAGCATTGTGGGCCCTTGGAGTAGAAAATTTCCCTACTTATGGGTAGATTCAAAGAACTTAAACTTGATTATTCCTTGTTGCCTAAGGATGTTGGAAGAAATCATGCACCTAGGGTGGTTTACCAAATATGTAATTAACCCCCTTATGAGGCCTCTTGATGTAAAATAAGTAGATTCATTATGGATAAACTATGATGTCAGTTCTCTTTACTGGCGAGCATGGACGACAATTGCAGTGGGATAAACATGTTGTACACGGACCCTTAATAAGTATGACTCCTAGAAATTAATAAGTAAACTATCATGTGTAACCTTGATTATGGGAGTTGATGTGTGTTATTGATATAATTTGGATGGTGCATTAACGTAAGTTGTTGAAAAATAGAATTTTGTAAACACCTACCTGAGATTGAAGGGAAATGTAAGCATTTAACCTTATGAAGATAGTAAGATAAATAAAATATTAAGTTAGTTTTGGTAATGCATCTTCTAGTAGGCAAGATAATATTTAGAGTAACCTATTGAAATTTTGGGAAATGTTATGTCCCTATTTCATATTCTGCTCACGCGACTTCCAGGAGTAGGTCGATCTCTAGGGGAGGAGGATGTAGAGTCCCTCCCTGATCAAGCTCTAGTTAACTCAATTGACCATGGTTGACCTTACTAATAAATACTATAATTCAATAGGATGGGCTCCATTAGACGGATAGATTGGTGAGAAAAGTAATTGAGCCAGGTTACAGAATCATTTCACCTTGAGGTGTACATTTTGATGTGTTATGGATACATAACTTTATATGATTCTAGAATAGGATAACTTTGAGATGACGTATGTCATTATTGGATTTGCAAGACTTTACTATGATGATAGAAATAGGATGCATGTCTTATGTATGGATCAAAATTATGAGGATTATGATAATTGCTTATGTGGGTTTATTTGGATATAAGATATATTGATTTGTTTAAATGTAAATTGTATGCAGAGTGTTTGATGTGTATTCTTATTCATGTGCTTAATTTTATATGAGGTTATTTGGAATTACTAATGTGTAATTGAGATGCGCAGGAAAATTATCCATGTGACCATGGAAATATTATGGAGAACCAAACCTAGACCTATGTATGTTCGTAAATCTAGGGGTTGTCTATTTGGAGAGACAACACCCCGTATGTATCATATTTTATTTGTGAAAGTAAATGTTGTGTGTGTGTTAAATTAAAATTATTAATTTGTGTAAATCCAACAAGAGACAAATTTCATGTGTAATTTTGTAATGTATTTTATTGTGTCACTTGACACATGTGTTGATTTATGTCTTGATTTTTGACTTCTCTTAGAGGGAGTTGTTCAACTATAATTTTTTCAAACATTTGAATGGGGTTCTAAAATTTCCTCGGGTTGAGAGTCCTTGGAGTGGTCAACTCAGGTTTGACCCGAAAGTTAACTTCAGATGGGTTTATAAGGGGTCAAAAGGACTCCTAGGGGTAGTTTAAAGGTGTTTCCTAAATCCCATAAGGTATACCTATGGGTTAGGAGTATTTTTAGGCATGTGTCTACTCCCATGTGACTGTTTAGTCACCTCAAAAAGTGAATTTCCTAAGGTGAGCGAAAATTGAAATTAGAAGTTGCCATCTAGGTTAGATAACCTTCCCTTTTGATGAGAGATCCTTTTTTATCTTTTTCTTACTTTTTGCTTTTTCAGTTTTAGAAACCTGTGAGAACTCTCACTGAGGTCTTCTTAGGCAAGAATGAGAGATTTGGTGGGTAATCACCCACTCTCCATTTTTTAGAGATCTTGCATTTTGAAAAGTTAGTTTTTGGATTCGAAATTTGGCTAAGTGTAGAAGGAGGATTGTGGATTTGGGCTGCTCATCCTCAAACTAAGTTCTAGCACACCTTTGGGCAGATTGAAGGTTGGTTCATTCACTTCTTTTATTTTCTTTTAAGTTGCATGTTATGTTGGAAATATTGTTTGAATGAAAAAGTTGTCCTATATTTTCTTTTGTAAAAATTATTATGCGACCCTTCTTTTATCCTCTTATGCATTTCCTATGATTTGGGAGTAACCAAGGCCTCCTACTCTTGGGAGAGTAGGATGGTCTTGCAGGTGGTAGGAGTTTGACATCCCTTGAGTGAGAGACTCTCATTATGAGAGAGAACTCAAGGGGTGTATATGCGACCCTTGCTGCATGGCCTGGTTTGTGCATTTGGGGGTCATAAGGGGAGAAAGTATGGCATGAATACCTTGGGGGGCATAAGGAATGTGGGGTTAATGAACTTATGATTTATATTTTTTTACCATGAGGTGGCTTTATGATCTACTATTCTTGCAGTCTCCTCAGGGTATTTGGTCCACTACCACCCATGTAAAAACATCACATTTTATGATGAAGTGTAGCCTTGGTTGGGAAAGTGTTTGCTATATGTTTTTTTTCCTTGTTTGTTGTGTTTGCATGTCTGTAACCTGTCTAGGGCTTGGTTCTCCAACCTCGGGGGTGGCTTCTAGTAAGCCTAGGATGGGAGGTGAGCACTCCATGGTCAAGCCTTATGATTTATTTGCAAGTTGCTTGGAATGGAAGGAAAAAGTCAAGCTAGGAGTTGTTGTTTTTATTTGGGTTGCAGAAAAAGATTAAGGAAAGGGGTGTTATATTTTCAGTTGCAGAAATGTAAATAGAAGTTGCATGTTGTATTTACCTTAAAAAGAAAATGTATCTATTTTATTTAAAGTCCTCATTTAATAGAAATGAGAGACTAGTTGGGTATATCACCCATTTGTATTGTTGACTATATTGTATTTTAAACACACTTTAAAGAAATGCATTATTTTATTGAGTATTCTTTTGTTGCAACAATGAAATGTTTATCTTGAGTTAAGTTCCCTATAGTTACTGAAATAATATTTTTAGTATTCATGTTAGTTTTGAAAATAAATGTTCATTTTATCTTTTTATGCATATTGAAAAAAAAATGGGAAAAGAGTAAAGTAGAAAGCTTGCATGTTAGTAAAAGAAAATTTTGCATTTAGTTCTAATTATTTATTTCCAAATGCATATCATGGTTTAATAAATTTAACATGCATATCTCTAAGGTCAATTTAAATGATTTCTAGGTTAATGTTGTTGTTAAAATTTATTAAATTCTGTTATTTTTCCTTTGATTTATTGTAGAAAGTAAATCTAAAATTAACATGTCTATCTCTAAGATTTATTTCAATGTTTTCTAATCTAATATAGTTGCTCCTTAAATTTATTTAATTCTGTCATTTTACTTAAATACAGAAAATAAATCTAAAGTTAATTAGTCTATCTCTAATTTTAGCTACATGGTATTTTGAAAAAAAGGAAGAAATACATTTGTTTTAAAATTTGAAAGTATTATTTAATCTGTTTAAAAGTTCAAAAAGAAAATAATATATATTTGCATAGTAAAGTCAGCCCTGGATATCTTATGCATCCAATATATATATATATATATATAGAGAGAGAGAGAGAGAGAGGGTTTCGGGGCCGAATCCCACTATGTTTATACACAGTGGGCGGCGCGGCTCAAGCCGCCACTATGGTTGCCCACAGTGGTGGCCTTCAAAAAGAAAATAATATATATTTGCATAGTAAAGTCAGCCCTGGATATCTTATGCATCCAATATATATATATATATAGAGAGAGAGAGAGGGGGTTTCGGGGCCGAATCCCACTGTTTATACATAGTGGGCGGTGCGGCTCAAGCCGCCAATATGGCTACCCACAGTGGGTAGCATGGGGGTCGCCACTGTGGGCAACCACAGTGTCAGCTCGGGGCCTCCCACTATGGGTAACCATAATGGAAGGGCACCCGGCCCGCCACTGTGTTTACCCACAGTGGGCGGCGCCCGACCACCCCTATGGGTAACCACAGTGGTGTTCTGGGGTGCCCACCACCCAGCCCTAGCAATCCTCCTCCAAACCCTCCATTGTTCCTTCCACCATGGCCGTCGCTTCTAGCCGCCGCCGCTCTCCCTTGGCCCTGCACAAAAATATAAAACCCTAACCCAATTCGGGTTAGGGTTTATTTGAATTATAAAAGAAAATAAAGATAGAGATTGAAGGAAGAGAAATATATTAATATTGTTAATATAATTTCCTAATTTATAACTTACAATTTTAGGGTTTATGGTTATTCTATTAATTAGGGACAAAAAGAATTCTATATATATATACACACACATGATTATATATATGCATGTATAGGTATGTTTTATTATAATATGTATTTATATTTTATATAGGTTTTATATAAACATATGGGCATGTAAATATTTGATTTGATGTTTTAAATTTTAAATATCTTTTAGAGTTTAATCTTTTAGGATTTTATAGCGAATTTTGTAAGTTATTTGGCTATAGGGGAATTGTTGTTGTTCACCTAAATTTAGGCTATTCCACACTAAATTTTATAGGGCAATTTACATTATAGATTTAATTGACCCTTTAGTCGAATTAGTTTAATCACATTTTAATCATTGTTAGGATAAAATATAGACATTAATAATCTAAATGCTAGGACTAATTTATTTAGTTCCTAAAAGCAATTAATGGTTATTGGAGATTAATATTATCTTTGTCAAGTAATTTAGAGATTTTTGTGTAAATGAATTTATTTATTTATTAAATGGTTAGATAATAATAATTCTTTGGTAGAGGATATCGTGGTGGAATTATATATATATATATATATATATATATATATATATATATATATATGTATTCGAAAATAAGTCCAAAACCTTGATCTTGCGAACTCATTTAGCCTAGATGGGATCTTATACTAAATAAGGCAATTAACATTTTTTTTTACATTTGACACTTCAACTTTCATTTGCTCGATTAATTAATATTATTACATTAAAATCATATTAATAATTAAATTATAGACGCAAGATTTAATCAAGTTAAGAAGGATGTATTATCACTGATGGAGGAAACTTGTTAGGAGATAAATAATTATTATTGAATCAAGTAATTATATTAATGCCTATTAGTAGAAGTTGATCTAATTAAGAATTATAAATTGCAAGTGTAAAAAAAAAAAGGGACATACGATGTGAATATATTATTGTCCTTATAAATTCATTTTGTTCTGTTTGATTATAGGAGTTATCATAATTTGTTATGTTAGGAATATCCTAACTTTGTCGTTTAGGAGTTTTTTAGAAACCTAAGGCTTCTAGATAAATTTGTTCTATTCATCGCTCACATTAGAAAAATGTTTTATTATAATTTAAGGTTCCACTTGGAGCAACCTGTTAAGTTGTCACATCTAATTAAGCATAGGTTGCATGTAATTAAGTGTCCAAAAAAAAATTTGTTGTGTGTGTTTATGCCCAAAAGTTTGGGCATGACAAATAGTGTGAGAAAAATAAGTTGTCACATCCAGAATACTCTGTATCTCCCCGTACTATTAGAGGACATGCCCAGGAAGATGCATATCAATAACCCTGTGACCACCCATGTCTCAACCAATAAGATATCTCTACTATTGACAAAAAGGAATATGTTGGGCACCATCAGCCCAACCGAGGCAAGTAAGATAAGTTCTCCATGAGAAATACTGTAAGATATCAATCTGATGACGCCAATACAAAATGTTACCCGATGCCCTATGTCTCACACCAACAGTGTGCCTGTAAGTATATGGTTGATCTGGCTGTAAATCAATATGTAACGCATGATGAAAGATAGCTATGTACTCCCAAGCCCATGTTTGGAGCAAAGTAATGCCACATCCAAATGATTTATGTCGCAAGCAAACAATCCCATGCATCTGATGATATAAAGTGGCAAGAAGGTAAGGACCCCAAGCAAACACCCATCTATAAATAATCATATCATGCATGACTCATCCTCATCCAATAGGGAAACCATGGGTATGTCTATCAGGGATCAATAATCCAGCAATAGTGCAAGCAAGAACAACGGTGAGATCATCATAATCAAAATCATCCCAATGAATCTCGTAATGACCACAAATATGAAGATCCTCATCCAAACACTCAAACAGTGTATGCAAAGCATATACACCATCATGACGATCAAAATTAACTCATGTACCAAATATTGGAATGTGTAAGATATGCCACACATCCTCAAGTGTGATGGGCACCTCACTTGTCAACAGGTGAAATGAACATGTCTCTGAATGCCACCACTCAATTAAAGCAGTAATCATGGTCTGATTGGTCATAAACTCAAGCAAATGCGCTATGTGATACAATCCAACCTATCACAACAAAGAAAACCCTTGAATGGTATCAATGAATGGGCCCCCTATGCTCCCTCTTGTATTAGAACTTTTGGCTCCTTAGTTGCTGAGTACTGGATTGGTAATGAATGGTAGAACATTGAAAGAATCCACCCTAGCCTTTCTAAGCTCAAGATCCATATGTCTGCGATATGGCTGAATAAAGAAGAAGACTCCCTGATTTGGAAACATGATCCTAAAGGTACTTTATCTATTTCCTCTATGTATTGTGTCCTTTCCTCCCCCCCTCTCAATCAACCCTTACTAGTCTAAAGCCTGGATTAAGGGTCTCACCCCCAAAATCAATCTTTTCTTCTGGACCAGCCTCCAAAATAAGATTCTAACCCTTGACAACCTCAAAGGCAGAGGTTTGCCCTCCCTAATAGATGTGTGTTGTGCCTTCAAGAGGAAGAGTCTATGGACCACATTGCTCTCCACCGTTCCTTCTTAGCCTCTATTTGGGAAAGTTTTCTCAAGAGTTTTAGTATGGCCTGGGTGTTTTCGAATAACATCAGTGACCTATTCTCCTCCTAGAATATTAAATGGACTAACTCTTTTTTGAGATGTTTGTGGTAGATCTCTCTTCCTCACATCTTGTGGGGACTATGGAAAGAAAGAAATAACCGAATCTTCAGAGATGTCTCCCTTAATAAGGATATTGTGTTCCAAAAACTTCAATGGTCAATTCAAGAAAATATAAGGATCATTGAGGGTCCTTGTTACTCAAACAACTCACTGGAATCAAACATCTTGAGGGTATGGAATATGAAGATTATTGATGGTCCTAACAACCACAATAAAAGGCTTGAAGCTAAATGGCAAACCCCTCCTTAAGGTTGGTTCAAAGTTAATTTTGATGGTGCTGCCAAAGGTAACCCTGGTCCTTCAGGTTGTGGAACTATACTAAGAGATGACAGAGGAATTTGCAAGGAAATGGTTGCTATCCCTATTGGAACCCAAACCAACCATAAAGTTGAAGCAATGGCAGCTCTTCAAGGCATTTGCCTAGCTAAAAAGTGGAATTGCCCCTATCTATGGATTGAAGGGGACTCAAATAATATTATAAAGTGTAATAAGGGGACTTCAAAACCTTCATGGTTGATTCACAACATAATCACCTCTGCTATTGATCTTATTAGCACCTTTAAAAATTGCCATATATCCCACATCTACCGAGAGGCCAATGGCTCTACTGACTGGGCTGCCAATGCGGTAGTTAAAAGTGAGGAAATTACCACATGGATGGGTGAACGTGGATTCCCCAAACACATCAGACAAATCATTAGTAATGAGAGATATAGAAGCACTCCAAAGATTCTTGATGGATAGGATAATTATGAAAAGTACTAATGTGAGTAATTTGAGTTACTATAATAATGAGAATATCACTCATTCTAACATCAATGCCATTAACTCTCACGCTTTCTAGGTAACTATTATAGTTCCAAAAAGTTCTCTATTTTATCTGCTCTGCAAGCTTCAAAATTTGACCGTGGGCAGCGACAACATGGGTGGAAACAGGAGGAGATATGAACCAAGTAGTTGTAAAGAATGGAAACAGAAGGAAGAGGTTCGGGGTATACTACAACAGGGTGGTCTCTCAAACTTCATGGAGAGACTCCATGGTCGAGATGGTATGGTTACCAGTATTTTCTGCAAGAACTGGAAGAAGGGCATGTTAAAAATGGGCAATCAAATGGTTGAAATTGATGAAGACTTAATTTATCAAGCTACGGGCCTCACAAGGGAAGGCTGCAACTTCTACAGAGATAGGAAGGTTAGCAGGGAAGCTATTGAAAGGTACCCGGAAATGGAGAAAGAGAAAAAATGACTAGTAAAGTTGAGCAAAACCTACTACCCACCCAGGGCTTTTGCCAAACCTTGGAGGGAAATCCTCTTTGTTTTAATGCATTATATCACTCTAGATGGTAGGTTTACGAAATTTTATGGTTATCACTTTGTTCTGTTAAACCACTTTAGGCACAATGATAAGGTTAATTTCCCTTATTTCTTGCTTTGCTCGATGAATGCATCCCTCAAGGCCTATAAGGAGAATCCTCTGGGTGATTCTGCTATGCACCAAGGCCTAATGGTCCTAATTTATGACCATTTAAAAGCCAACCAAATAGCTCGAATGCAGCCCTTCATGGACTCTGAGGAAGAGATGTTTGATTCTACCTTTTCTGAGGAGGAGGAATCTGATAGTGACTCTTCAATTGACATAGAGGATAGCACTGATGTCTCAGAGTATGAAAGTGGGAAGAAGAGGAAATACAGTAAAACAAGACCCTCTTCCTCTAAGGGCAAAAAGCCAAAAAGCAGACCCCTGATCAGCATCTCTTCGGAAGAGGAGTACTCAGATGACTCTGAAAAGGAGAACCCTAAAGGGTTGCTGAAGAAGAAAATAAAAGACCATACCCAGACTAGGAAAAAGCACAAGAAGAAAGAGGAGACTGGTAAGGACCCGGTAGCCGACAAGCAAGCTAAGGCCCTGGAAGCTGATCGGAGTCTGGAAAAGGAGACCATGGAAGAGACTCTTAGGGCAGCTGATACAATTTCTGCCCTCCACATCCCTAAAGAGGAACAAGTTACTATTGGAAAAGCTACCCCCCCATCTGGTCCTCCTCCTGAGGGTTTGCATGGTTTCATGGAAACTATGGAGTGGCTCATTAATGGCTACAAGAAAGCTGAGGATGAAAACAAAAAACTCTACAACAGAGTCTTGATCCTGGAAACCATTAATAGTGGGGAAGGGAACAATATGGCTGACTATATTAAGGACCTGAAAAACACCATTACCAAAGTTGAAGACATCAGAGATTCTTTTAACCCCAGGTTTGAGAATATTGAGAAGGATTTGTTGGAAAGGAAGAGCCTTGCTGACACTAGCAATAAAACCCTCTCGGATACCATTACCAACATTGGTAGAATTGAGGAGTGTCTAAAGAACATTGCTAAACAAAGCCTAAGTATCCTGAAGATCTCAGCTAACAACACCCACACCCTCATCAACAAATTGGATGAAGAAAAGGAAATCCAGGACATAGACCTGGAAGCTGAAGGAACATGGGAAGCTCAAGGTCCCAGAACCCGCACTAGAGGCATGAGGAAGGAAAAGAAACCAAACAAGGATCTAGAAGACCTAAAATTTGTTGGGGCCACCTACAACAAGCTGGTGATTAAGGCGGAGGATTTGCTAAAGAAAATTATTGTGTAGTGCCTTCTCTATTTCTTTGCTATTTTTTGTTGTTAAGCTGTTCTTTCTGTCTGCTGGTCTTTTAGCTAGTCTTTTTGTATGCGGACTTTAAAGCATTGTTCTTCTTAGTTCTTTTTCTCTATCTATGTTGTAAAGGTTTTGGGTCTTGAAAACCTATTTTTTAATTATTCAGAACCTATCACAA
This sequence comes from Cryptomeria japonica, assembly GCF_030272615.1. Classification (NCBI taxonomy): domain Eukaryota; kingdom Viridiplantae; phylum Streptophyta; class Pinopsida; order Cupressales; family Cupressaceae; genus Cryptomeria; species Cryptomeria japonica. Next base: position 357,411,079 of record NC_081412.1, on the reverse strand, counting down.
CAAAGCGGTATCCTTTGCGTCCAACTCATGACGTCAATCAAGACCATCTAGCCTTGTCTCTCTAGCAAGCAATACTGGACAACGCTCCTGCATTTGAAAAGAAAAAATGAATTAGTTACATAATTTGCATCATCGAGATGCATGAATAAATGCCTATCATTATCAATTATCAATTTAAAGTTTCAATTGTGAAATACTTAAACCAGGTGCAAATTAAATCAAGCAAGTGTGAACTGATTTCAACAACTGCAAATTAGAATTTTCAAATGCGATCTGATTTCAACAAATGTGAATCATTAACTTCAACTACGAGCTAAAAAATCAATTGCGAAGCATTAAAAGAAATGTGAATCATTAACATCAAATGCGAAAAAATTGACATGCAATTGCAAAATGCATAAAATTGGACCTATCAAACATCGATGAAAAAATTGGAAAAAATAGATACAAACGAGCAAAAAAATCATGACAATTCACCATGCCACCAGTGTCGAGAGGTCTTTGATACGACCAACCTCACTCTATGACCTGCCATCTCACTCCAAGGATGCCAAAAGCACTAATATTTTTACAAACTTCTTACAAAGCAAAAGAGTGCAAATGAGCTCAAATCAATACCAATTTTCAATTTATAGCTCAAAGAAGGGTTTTTCATCACCCTAACGACTGTGGACCCCTCCAACTTCAACATAGTTGTAGACATATCAAATGAGATTGAAACCTTACCAAACTGCACATTATCGATTACTACCATATTTTTGAAAAAATGGTCTTCATTCCACTTATTTTCAACCACTTTTTCCTAGGGGGCATATTTATACCCTAAGTGTCACCAGGGCATACTGGCGAAGATTTTTTTTCGTTTTCTTTGAAACAACGTCATTTCGACATTGTGTCAAAGAGGGGGGGAAATGAAGACACCTAAAAATGTCTCATTCATCTTACACTAATCATTCATTTATTTAATTAAGTAATTCTTTAATTACTTGATTAAATTAAATATTTATTCTGATCATCACATCCAACATTTCTAATTATCGAATTTCTATCATTTCATCATTTAATCAATTAACCCTATCTCAATTATTTAATTAATTACGACATTTTCCTTAGTTAAATAATATTTATTATTTAATTAATTCAATTTCCTAAGTTTAAATAATTGCATTTAAATTATTAAAATTAATTAATTAAATTCTTCCAATTCCCTAAATTATAATTCCAATTAATTCCATCTAATTTCATTTCATTTTCTCCCAAATTCGAATTTCACCTAATTTCATCTAATTCCAAATCATTAAATTCACATTTCACCAAACCTGAATTTCAATTAATTTCATGTGCATTTCAACATTCGAATGACCAAATTCAAATCCAAATTGAAAATAAAAATCAAATTCAATTTCAAAATCCTACAACACATGCTGAAATCATAACTGAATGATCAAATCAGTTATCTAATCAGTTAACTCATCAATCATCATTTTTAACTCTCAATCACCTTTTTCTAACTAATACATCTAATCAGTCATCTCCCTAATCAATTTAGTCATCTCCCTAGTCAATTCAGTCTATTGATCAATCAATTGAGTTTACTAGCCAATCTATTTAGTTCACTTTCCAATCTATTGAGTTAACAAATCAATCAACTCTATTAATTGATCAATCTAAATCAATTATCTATCAATTAGCACTTGAGTTCTATTTCTCACCCCCTTTGTGTTCAAAATCTATAAATTCAACCTCATTTTCTCAATTCAAGCTAGAATCACAGTCTTCAAAATATTTGTGTTAATCATATGCAGGAATTCTAATGCAATACTTGAGAGCCACCTACCACAAAAATTGGAGAAGATCAATGGAAGCCATGTTGCATCAATTGAGGGAGCTTTTAATTAGTTTCATTTCATAATTCAATTGATGTTAGCTTTATTTCATTGTAATTTAGGAGTTGATTAGATTACAGTTATGATTCTCTCTCTAATAATCTAATTATGCTATTTACACTTGTTTTACTCCTAAGTACAATTCATATTTGAGAGTCATTGACCCATGGAGTGCAATGTTTATTAAGAAGAGTGTTCCTAAATATCAAAGGGATACCTTGGCAAAAGTTTATGTGTTGGCAATCAACATGAATCAAGAATTGAATCATACACCTGGGAGGATTGGATACAACTTGCCCATAAGAGTGAACCAAGGAAACTACAACCAACTCCTCGGAGTACCATCATCCTTACCAATAGGAGCCCCAACAATGAACCCGATACTATTTTATGCAGCTTAACCTAAAGCTAGTCAACTACACAAGCTTTACAATGGCAGAATAATGTCAATGTTAACCATGTCCAAACATAGTAACTGATCAAATATATGGGACATGAAAATAGTATGGTAACTTACACACAACAAACCAAGCCCCAACTTCAACACTTGAGGGTCAAGGGTCGCACATATTCACTGAAGTGGAAGGTTTAAAGAAGATGGTTTCACAAGTTACTTCAGATCTTAGTCAACAAAAGATGAATCCTCTAGGAGGGTACAACCAACCCCAATTGTATAATAATCAGTAAGGTTATAATAATCAGAATCAAAATCAAAGATATAACTCCAAGCCATATAATAGAAAATGGAACACGGGTCCAAATAATGGTGGGGTAAACCATGACCATCCTGATGCAAGGGACAACCATAACAACACCCAAAGTGTTAACTTGGCGGATATGAATTTGCTAACTAGTTAGTGCAGGTTGCATGATACAACATCACATTCGGAAGTCAATTGCGCCCAGTTTGAGAAAATGATTAGAGTTTCTCAAGATGATTCTCAATCAAAAGGGTGTTCTAATGAGGAGGCAGAAAAGGTTAATACAGCAATGTTGGTTGACACATTCCTCTACAAAGAGTTTCAAGAAGAAGTTAAAGGTGAACCGTGTGTTTATGATGCACAAGCCTTTCAAACTAGAAACAATTACAACCTCAGAAGTCAAGGCAAGTCACCATTGAAAAAACCACCTCCTCCAAAAGGCAAATTTGTACCTCCTGATGCAAACACAAGCAACAATCGTCCTCCCCCTCAGGATTTTCAAGGAATTTTTCCTAGACAAGGACAAAGCCAAGAATATATTGTAAATGATCATTTGATGTTACCAAGGAGATGGAGAGGAGTGCAACAACTATGTCATTAATGGAAGTGTTGAGATATTGCCTCAAACAGAAGAAGGCCCTTCTTAAGAAATTGGAACAATTTGAATCTTAGGGCAGTGAGGTTAAGATCACTGACTTGAATGAGATCAATGCAAATATCAATAATGATGTCATCGAAAACCCCCCATTTTTACTCAGCCTAAAGATATGTGGAAATAATTTACATAACTGTTTGGTAGATTCAGGAGCTTCTGGAAATGTAATGCCTTATTCCATATGTTAGAAGCTTGGTCTTAACCTAGTGCATGCAAACAACAAGGTGGTACAATTAGACAAGACTGAGGTGAATGTGATTGGGGATTTGAAAGATATGTATATTCAGTTGGGTGCCAAACCACACATATCCCATTACATTAACATCCAAGTAGTTGATATTCTAGAAGTATATGGGATGCTTCTCAGTAGAGAATTGTTGAAGACTTTGGGAGGTTACTTTTTAACTTTTTTTACATATGTATGGCTTCCATAGAAGGGTGTAAGTAACCAGATATGGATTGATAGTGAACCCAAGTTGAAGAAATTGGTTATAGATTATGGGGCTCCTAATGAGGTAGCATTTGTTGAAGTAAGTTCATGAGTTTGTAGAGTGAATGAAATTCTCACCTTCTCTACACCTACAGTTCCCCACTCCCACCAAGTTCATGCAGAAGAGCATATAGGGAGGATTAAGGATTTCATTGTAGGAATGAAACAAGGGATTTGTTTGTTAGGAGATAACATGAAAGTGCAATATTTATTACTCCCGCAATGGTGTAGGATACATCATCAAGAACACTCAGAGATATCTTGCATCCCTTGTCAAAATGAAGTTACAAAGTTGATGAGTCCAATCCCTTGTGAAGATACTGATTGTGATACCAAAGTTGAAGAAATTGAAGTGCCAAATCATGAGAGAGTAATTCTCTAGAGAGAGAAAGTTACAATAGAAGATTCCCAGCCAAATAAGTGTAAGAAGGAGGTCCTTCTAATTAAGATAGGCAAGTAGGAGGATGAGGAGACTCAACCTTCCATGGAGCTTCAAGTAGATAAATCCACTTCCATTACGGTTGAAGCACTCTTGGAGCCAGCAAATTAACAACCTCATATACTAGAAGATATCAAGCTTGGAGAGTTTGAGCAGCAACCATCTTCTAATAGTAATCTTCAGTTGTTGATCACCGAACCCAAGCTGAAAAATACCAAAAAATTGAAGGATGAAATCTGGTTTCTAAAGTTTGATGGATCTAGATCTAAAAAGGGTAGTGGAGCAGGAGTTGAATTAACCAATCCCAAAGGGAAAACCTTTCTAGCCTCCTATCGATTCCAATTCCCTTGCACTAACAATATGACTGAATATAAAGCCTTAGTTAGGGGACTCCTCTTCACCCATAAAAAGGGAGCTAAATTCTTAAGGGTACAAGGAGATTCTAAATTGGTGGTTAAGAAAATAAGAAGTCAGTATGCATGCCATGACAAAAGTCTACTACCATATAGAAACCGAGTATGGGGATTGATTGAAAACTTTGATGCCTTAGTGCCTAGGAAAGTAAATGAAATATCAGATGCATTGGTTGTAGCAGCAAGTACCTTGGAACTAATGAGTCAATCTGCTTTGAAAATATTTTTGGTAGAGCTGGTCTCCATACCCGTTGTACCCAACAACATCAAGTATTTCCAAGTTTTTGAAGATGATAGACACATCTTAGCTTTCCTAGCTAATTCTGGTGCTTTTGAGGAGCAGATTATTGAAGAAGATGATAGATCAGACACTATTGATGAAGATGGTAATGAAGAAATTGTCAATCTCCCTACAAATGTAATTCCCAAAGGTATAGTCACTTTAGAACAACTTTTTGACTCTGACCCTAGGGTAAAAGAAAGACTGACCATGGACTAAAATATTGGAAAATATGAACTGCTCAATATTGGTCAAGAGGGTCAAGAGAAGATATTTTTTATTAGGAAAATTTGCACTCCCATTGAGAGGGAGAAAATTATACAAATTCTGAAAGAGAACATTGATGTTATAGCATGGGGATATGAAGACCTGAAAATATTTGATACATCTATTATCATAGATGTTATACCTTTGAAACCTAATACAAAGCCATTTAGGCAGAAGCAGTGACCGATCAATTCATCGATAGAGCCCTTGATTTTTAAAGAAGTTCAAAAGTTTCTTACTGCTAGGATTATTTTCCCCGTACACCACTCCACTTGGGTTACCAACCTAGTGCTAGTAAGGAAAAAGAATGGAGAGATTAGACTTTGTGTTGATTTCCATAACCTCAATAAGGTATCAAAAAAAGATAATTATCCACTCCCTTCCCTGGATGAGGTATTACAAATTGTTAATGGTTCACAGATGATGTCATTCCTTGATGGTTATTCTGGATATAACCAAGTGTTGGTGAACCATGAGGATCGCATGAAGACAACATTCACTACAAAGTGAGGGACTTATCCATACCACAAGATTCTATTTGGGTTGATTAATGTCAGAGCAACATTTCAGAGAGTGATGGACATAGCCTTCAAAGACTTGATTGGTAAATGCATTATCATATATATGGATGACCTTACCATTTTCTCCAAAGTTAGGGGAGGTCACCTGGGCCACCTCCGCAAAGTTCTAGAAAGATGTCGAAAGTATGGGATATCTCTTAATCCCAAATGTATGTGTTTGCGGTTGCTGAAGGGAAGCTCCTTGGTCATGTAATTTCTAAAATATGAATATCCATCGACCTAGATCAAGTGGAAGCACTATTGAAATTGTAGATGCCTGGGAGTATAAAAGAAATGAGATTTGTCTTCACGAAGATTAATTTTGTGAGGAAATTCATCACCGGATTTGCAGAGATAGTCAAGACACTAAACAAAATGATGAAGAAGGATGCCAAGATTGAATGGAATGCTGAAGCAAGAGAGTCGTTTGCCCCAGATCAAGAAGTCTATTGTTGAAGCTCTTGTACTGACTAGTCTGGATTATACACTACCATTTTACATGTACTATTTTGCCTCATTACATTCTGGTCCCGTTGTTTTGACACAAAGATAAGTAAGAGATGAAAAACCAATTGCATTCATGAGCTCCTCTTTTAAGAATGTTCAGGTATGATATTCTTCTCTCAAGAAGTAAGCTTTCTCTTTGGTAAGAGCAGTTAATAAATTTAGACATTATATCTTGAGGAGAAAGATATACGCGATTGTACTTGATCAAGCAGTTAACTCGCTACTCATGCAATAAAATTTGGGAGAATGCCGAGGAAATGGATGGCCATTCTACAAGAATTTTATCTAGAAATGCATCCAATGAGGTTAGTTAGAGGTCAGGGTTTGTCTCAAGCTATGGCGATTGATACCCCTCAAATCCAGTGCCAGCAATATACATTACAATCATTCACTCAGGACCCATGGTACACTGATTTGATTTTTATTTTGTTGAATAATAAGTGTCCTGAAGGGTTGACTTTCACACAAAGACAAGCTCTAAGTCTCAAAAGAGTTAATTACATGATCAAAGATTCATCACTATACAGAAAGAATTACGAAGGCATCTATCTTAGGTGTCTAGATCAAGAAGAGGCTCGTAAGATGATTGAGGAATTTTATGGGAAGTATGGTACAAGCCATGGGTTGGCAGATACTATAGCACATCAAATATTGAAAGCAAGATATTATTGGCCTAGCATTTTTAAAGATGCCCATGAACACGTTAGACACTGTCATACCTATCAAACTGCAGCTTCTAGAGAAAGTAATCCCGCCGTGCCTCTCCAACTAGTATTCAAGGTAAGAACATTTGCCCAATGGGCATTAGATTTTGTTAGTGTTATTAATCCTAACTTGTCTGCAAGACACAAGTTCATTCTCACAACAATGGATTATTGCACCCGATGGATGGAGGCCATAGCATGCAGGAATGCCACTGCAAAATTTGTTCTCAAATTCATTGATGAGTATATTGTCACCAGGTTTGGTATGCCATTTGCTCTGGTATGTGACAACGGCACCACTTTTACTTCAACACAATTAATATAATGGGCATACGAGTACAAGGTAATCTTGAAATTTTCATCTAACTACTATTCGCAAGGTAATGGAGTAGTTGAATCCATGAATAAGAATATTTTAGATGTTATTAAGAAGCTACTTAAGAAAAATCCAAGGGATTGGCACAATCAATTGAGATACACTTTATGGGCTAATCGCACCAGAGTTAAAAATGCCCTAGGGACTTCTCTGTACTATCTTATTTATGGCCAAACCCCTGTTTTCCCTGTAAATTTACAGATACATGTCCTCCAACTAATGAAAGAACTTGAAATTGAGGATGTTGGCATTTTTTATGATTATGTTGTGATTAGAATTGATGGACACACACTTGCATTGAGATCACTTTTATATGTATGTTATGCTCAACAGGCAATTGTTCCCAACTGGTATGATGCATTATAGTCTTTAGACTATCGATGTTTTGTAGAATGTGTTTACGAGTCTAAAGTGGTATGTTGACCCCAAACGGTTTGAGGATCTCAAGCAGTACGAAGGATCAAAGCGGCATAACACATATTTCCCAGTCTTCATTTTTGTCAAACCGGCAACCGGTATTTTGTATAAACTGGTAATACTCTGTGATGAGTTACCAACCGACATTTTGCGATGAGTTACCATCCACCGATTGTTTGACGGTGCTGAGACTTTAATGGTTCTTTTTGTGTCATGTTACAGAATATGTCTAGATGCATTTAACCTAGGAAATTGTATTGTAATCCTATTGGACCGACATGAAATCAGATTCCTTTATAAGGACATCATGTCTAGGGTTTTGGTTGTTGCTAGGGTTCAAGGTGGTTGATGAGTTAGAGAGAGTGTGAATGTGTTGAAGACTGAAGTAATGTTGGAATGCATTAGGAATGAGCTATCAAAGATCTAACCAAGCAATCTATGCTATTTATTAGATCACTCACTTGTTGATTACTCACATCTTCGACAAGTCTGAATCCCTTAACCGAGTAGGCCCAAAAGCCTTTAGTAAATCCTATAACAAGGTGGTTCACATCTACGGATCTAAAATCCTCTAGAAAGGTAGTCTTTAATCAAACTTATCTCCTAACAGAGATTAAGATTCCTAACAGGATCTGTTCTAGTAAAAAACATTGTATGACCTTAACCGGTCTAACCTTAACTAGTCGGGTTCCTATTCTACAGATAGTTACTTGTGAGTTCCATCTCACCGTGGTTTTTCCCATTTGGGTTTCCACGTCAAAATATCTTGTGTTATGGTGTTTGTGCTTTTGTGGGTGAATGCATTATTTGCTATTTGGTTTGCATATGTGCTAACCGGTTTGTCTGCTAAACTATTTTACCGGTTTACTGGTAGTCAAGTAAAGTGTTTAAGTATAGTGATTTTTGGCATACTAATTCACCCCCCCTCTTAGTATTCATCAATTGGTATCAGAGCCAACCTTTCTATAAGTCTAACCACTTGGAAAGAGATATGGGGGAATACACTATGAGGGAACTTACTCATTGGCTCACTCAGTCTGAGCAAGCCTATGATGATCTTATGGTTAAATATAAGGCCTCTTAGGCAAAAAGGAGAGAACATGCTGAAAAACTGATGGAGCTATCTAAAAATAGTTATTCTGATGAAGCGGACATGGAAGCCCTGATTCAAGAAGTAGAAAAGCTGAATGAATCCAATTCCAACATAAGAAAGGAGTTGGAAGGACTGACTATTCGAATGTGCCAAAAGCTTGAGAACCGGAGGAAAGCTAAAGATCTGGTAAAAGACAAAGATCATGAAATCTCCAAGCTGAAGCAAGAGACCAGTGCCCTAACTACTCAACTCCATGCGAGCAAAGTGGAAAAGAAGACATGCAAGGAGAACTGAACATGACCATCTCCGAGAATGCAAACTTGATGGAAACAAATGCTGCTATTTCCAAAGAACTCTCTGAGTCAAAGGAAATACTTGCTAAGTTCAACAAGAGTACTATTAAACTAGAGCAAAAGCTTGAATCTGCCAAACCTGTCAAGAATACTGATGGACTTGGTTATTCTAGTCATGAGGAAGGTGAGACCTCTGGTACAAATGTTGGAGCATCGAACACAGAACTGGCATCAAAGGATAAAGGTAAGAAAAAGTTTAAACTTGTTTGCTTTAACTGTCTTAAAGAAGGACATACTGCCAATGTGTGTAGGAGCAAAGCCTACAATAATTTTCCTTACTTCATAAACAATGTACCTAGATCCAATAAGTTCAATGGTAATTGTTATGCATGCAACAAGTTTGGGCATAGAGCATCTGAATGCAGGTCTGTTATGAACAACACTAGAAGATATCCTTAGAGGACTCAAGGAGTTGGTCCGGAACCTTTTGTGAGCCAGAATCACAACCAGTTTAATGCCTTTAATCATCAGTCAGGAAGTGGTGGCCATCAAGTGGCAACCAGATGGAGAGAAAACTGTTTGATCTGTCATTGGCATAGTCACACTGCTGCAACATACAAGAGGAAGAATGGTAACATGAATAATGGACCTTGGAGAGCACCTGGAATGGTCTAGTATCATTGCAACAAACCGGGTCACATTGCAAGATTCTACAGAAGTAGAAAGAGTATATCGGATGATATACCGGTCACTCCGAAAGGAAAAATTGATGTTGAAACCGTTCAAGTAGATATGAACAAAACCTAGAAGAAGAAATCGGTAATGTTGCGAGAAGAACTGGTTTCTGCACCTAGTGTGGAAATCACGAAACAGGCAAACTAAGCATCAGAAAAGCTTAGGGGGAGCAAATGGTGAAATGTTTTGAACCCCCGGTTTATATCGATAAAAGACCTTAACTGGTATGTGATACCTATCAATTGGCAGAAGACCAGAAATGGTAACAGGCAAATTAGGGTTTAGGCCCTAATGGTGGAGCATTTATTATGATAGGTGAGGAATATGTTTAAAAGGAATTTTCAAATCATTTCTCACTATCATTTTTCGAGCAAAGAAGTTTTTCAAGTGTAGAGTGAAGAAAAAGTGATTTGTGTTGTGATTCAAAGAAATTTTAAAACCCTAAAGAAGATTCAGAAGCAAATATCAAACATTCAAGAGAAAAACTCAAAGTGATGATTCAGCAACTGATGAAGTGTGAGGCGAATTGGAATTTGCAAGCCCTAAATACTCGATTTCTAAAAGGTATTTCTCAAGTTTTATGTTTTATCATGTCTTCCACATCACATGCTAGCTCTAGTGTGCCTATTGATTCTATGAACTTCATTCAATTCAAGTCCAAATACAATGCCCTATCACAAGTACCTGCTGGTGTAATAGTGGAAGAAGGCATTTTTGATTATATAGATTGTAAAATTGAAACCGTTCAAGTAGATATGAACAAAACCTAGAAGAAGAAATCGGTAATGTTGCAAGAAGAACCGGTTTCTGCACCTAGTGTGGAAATCACGAAACAGGCAAACTAAGCATTAGAAAAGCTTAGGGGGAGCAAATGGTGAAATGTTTTGAACCCCCAGTTTATATCGATAAAAGACCTTAACTGGTATGTGATACCTATCAATTGGCAGAAGACCAGAAATGGTAACAGGCAAATTAGGGTTTAGGCCCTAATGGTGGAGCATTTATTATGATAGGTGAGGAATATGTTTAAAAGGAATTTTCAAATCATTTCTCACTATCATTTTTCGAGCAAAGAAGTTTTTCAAGTGTAGAGTGAAGAAAAAGTGATTTGTGTTGTGATTCAAAGAAATTTTAAAACCCTAAAGAAGATTCAGAAGCAAATATCAAACGTTCAAGAGAAAAACTCAAAGCGATGATTCAGCAACCGATGAAGTGTGAGGCGAATTGGAATTTGCAAGCCCTAAATACTCGATTTCTAAAAGGTATTTCTCAAGTTTTATGTTTTATCATGTCTTCCACATCACATGCTAGCTCTAGTGTGCCTATTGATTCTATGAACTTCATTCAATGCAAGTCCAAATACAATGCCCTATCACAAGTACCTGCTGGTGTAATAGTGGAAGAAGGCATTTTTGATTATATAGATTGTAAAATTGAAGACCTAGGGTCTCTCGCAATCCATTCTCAGCTAGGTCTATTCTATGGGAAGGATAAAAAGATCAAACCAGAGTATAGCATCTTGGAGAAGAAGAAGCTTCACAATGTGGTTTACTTCCTAGAGGATTTCACAGATGACCACATTCAAATCATTCTGAGCAGAGTTCATGGTGACAAGATGTATCTTGAGAGAACACATGATATCATACCGCAAGCTATTCATGTTGTCACCAGTTTCTGCAACATCGATGAAGTGCCAGCCCTAAGAAAGGTCATCAAGACCGAAAGGACCAAGCTCACCAGTTCAATGAGCGACTCACAAGGAATGACTATCAATTCCATCAAGGATGACCTGGTGAAATATGCGTTTATGGTGATAGGATACCGGATGTTTCATGCCAGTAGAATTAACTCTGTATTTGTTGCAGTGGTAAATGTCGCTTACAGGATGATCAAGGAAGATGCATCATTTGATCTGTGCACTTGCATGCAAAGACAACTTCTGTTAAATCTCAAATCAATCAAACAGGATAATGCATTGAAACTTAAGTTTGGACAACTACTAGTAGGGTTATTCTTCTACTTCCAAGGTTATTTCCCAGGAGTTGGAGATATTTAGTGGTCTGTCGACCAACCAATTACCAAGCAGATCAAAGAGAGCCTACAAGCAATTGGAACCGGTTACCTTGAAGTTCTGAACAAGTATTTTGATAAGTTTAGAAGAAAGATGAGCCTAAGGATGAGGATATCCAGTGACATTGTCAAGAAATATGAAGAGGACATCTTCTTTATCATCAAAGTGGATTAATGCATAATGGAGGTCGTTGAGCCCAAACAGGAAGAAGTGGAGCCTATGGGCTATGAGGTGATGTATGATATGTTGAATGGGTATGCCTCTACCCTACTTGCCTCGCCTCTTGATCCGAAGGCAAAGAGAACAGGCAACTATCTGGAAAGGGTGACACTAATTAAAGAACCCTCAGCAAAGAAAGGGAAGGTAGTGCCTTCAGCATCGGCACCGGTTACTCCATCAAGTCCCAAAGTGACCAAGCAGTCACCTGCAAAGAAGAAACCGAAAGCAGCACCTGCCAAAGTCTTCGAGAGGAAGAGGAAGACAAGGAATAATTCACTGGACTCAGAAGAAACCATGTCTGAAGAAAAACCCAAGAAGACAAGACAAACAAGGAAAAAGATAAAGAATGAATCGGCATCATCGGCACTGATAAATATTGACATTTCTTCCTACAAACCTTTGACACATTGTCAAAGAACTATTAAAAATATTAGGAGAAAGTTATTGAATGATTTATTGGATCATTTTGATGCTTTCAATGATGAAGAAAAGGAATAATTTGAGCAGTAAATTATTAAGTATTTGTGTGCTAATGAACGGTTGCCTTCAGAAATTAGATCTAAGACATTGGATTCTTTGTATAAGTCTTTAGAAAATAAATGGCACATTGCCATAGAGAAGGAACAGGAAATAAGGGAGAAATTTTTTGCCCAACACTTTCATGATCTGTCTAATTCTGAGCTATTTGAAGTCATCAATCAAAATAAAGGACTCTTCTTCACTAGAAGGAGAAGACTCTGGTTATTAGAAGGGAAAATTGATGATGTCAAAAATGACACTCATCTGCATATGACAACTACTGTACATATGCACAAAGTGCTTCAAGCCAGCAAGAAGGTTGAGCAAGAAAGGTAATAACAAAATCGGATGAAGTGTTTGATAAAATGTCGATGCTCTAGATGTAGAGGATGTTTCTCAAGATACACCATCAGAAGCAATAGGATAGGAGAAGTAGGTAGAACAGGTAGAAAAGAAAAAGGAAGCAGAAGACAAAAAGGAGGAAGCAAAGAAGCAAGCGGAGGAGAAGAAAAAGGAAGAAGATGAGGAGAAAAGGAAAGAGGAGAAAAAGAGAAAAGAAGATGAGGAGAAAAGGAAAGAGGAGGAAAAGAGAAAAGAGGATGAGAACAAAAAGAAAAAGGAGGAAAAGAGAAAAGAGGAAGAAGAGAAAAAGAAACAAGAAGATGCAAAGAAGAAGAAAGAAGAACAGGATAAAGAAGAGGAGAAGAGAAAGGAAGCGGAGAAGAAGAAAGCAGAGGAGGATAAGGAAGAGGAAATGAGAAAGGAAGCAGAGGAGGATAAGGAAGAGGAGAAGAGAAAGGAAGTGGAGAAGAAGAAAGCAGAGGAGGAAAAAGAAGAGGAGCGGCAAAAAGAAGGGGAGAAGAAAAAGAAGGAAGAAGAGAAAGAAGAAGCGGCAAAATGCACTCAGATGGAGACTCCAAAGGCAATTGGTAGTCTAACCAAATGGGTTGACCTCACTAGTCCTATTGACCTCTAGTCTGCAAATGAAATGGAGTTGCTACAGAGCATTAAGGTTACTCAAGAATGCCTTGAAGTGATAAGGAGGAAGAAGGAGCAAGATGTGATCCAAGCTGCGATGCACACTCTTACCAGTTTGTTACCTGGCACAAACCTCCCCAATATTGATTCATCACTGGCACAATTGAAGCTCCTATGCACCGTAGTGGATGATTAGGTGCAGAGCCTAGAAGAAGTAGCAGAGGCAAATGCCAAGAAAGAGCATCAAAAGTCTCTCAACATTTCCCTGGTGAAGAAGCTAAATGAGCTCCGGACGGATCTACAAAAAGCTCAAAAAGATATAAGGGTTGCTCTAGATGAGGGGAATCTACTACTGAGTAAGATTTACCAACCCCATCTCTTCTGTGATGATGTGCTCATACAAAAGAAAAAGCTACAATCTGACTTGCAGTTATACATGAGCACCTTCAAGCCACCATATGACTTTTTTATAGCTTATGGGCAAATTGTTCACCAGTTTCATATCCAGTCTGCCAAAATAGAGTTGGAAATCAGCAACCAGACTCGAGATTTGTAGGAACTACAACTAGTTCTACTCCCACACCTGCAAATACTTCAAAAATGTTATCTCAATCTGGATGCCTTAATGGTGACTCAAGAGATGAGCATAATAGATGCCATGGAAGAACAGGTCTCTTAGATGCAGACAGAGAAAGAAGTGGTTACCTCCCTACTTGAGTCCTAGTCCTTATCTATGAAACAATTTTGCAGGACTTTAAATCAGTTTTTGACAAGTTTTATTCTTTATTGTCATAAACTCTTATTCTTTTAATACTAATGAAACAGGGGTTGGTCTGCAATATTATTTTTGTTGTCATTGTTGGCAAAGGGGGAGAAGTATAAATTTTGAATGTTTTGATGTATACTTTCATGTTAAGAAGTAGTATACATTGTATTTTCTGCAAAAGGGATAGTGTATATGCTTAGGGGGAGTAATTTTTATTATGGCATATTTTTGTTGTAAAACACTTAGATGTCAAAATTTCCTAAGTGTTGCCATCAATGACAAAGGGGGAGATTGTTGGCATTTTTGATGATTATGTTGTGATTGTCATTGAAGGACACACACTTGCATTGAGATCACTTTTATATGTATGTTATGCTCAACTCGCAATTGTTCCAAACCGGTATGATGCATTATAGTCTTTAGACTATCTGTGTTTTGCAGAATGTGTTTACCAGTCTAAAGCAGTATGTTGACCCCAAGCAATTCGAGGATCTCAAGCAGTACAAAGGATCAAAGCAGTAGAACACATATTTCCCTGTCTTCATTTTTGTCAAACCAACAACCGGTATTTTGTATAAACCGGTAATACTCTATGATGAGTTACCAACTGGCATTTTGTGATGAGTTACCATCCACCAATTGTTTGACGGTGCCGACACTTTAATGGTGCTTTTTGTGTCTTGTTACAGAATATGTCTAGATGCATTGAACCTAGGAAATTTTATTGTAAACCTATTGGACCAACATGAAATCAAATTCCTTTATAAGGACATCATGTCTAGGGTTTTGGTTGTTGCTAGGGTTCAAGGTGGTTGATGAGTTAGAGAGAGTGTGAATGTGTTGAAGACTGAAGTAATGCTGGAATGCATTAGGAACGAGCTATCAAGGATCTAACCAAGCAATCTATGCTATTTACTAGATCACTCACTTGTTGATTACTCACATCTTCTAAAGTCTGAAGCCCTTAACTAGGTAGGCCCAAAAGCCTTTTGTAAATCCTCTAACAAGGTGGTTCACATCTATAGATCTAAAATCCTCTAGCAAGGTAGTCTTTAATCGGACTTATCTCCTAACAAAGATTGAGATTCCTAACAGGATCTATTCTGGTAAAGAAAATTGTATGACCTTAACCGGTCTGACCTTAGCTGGCCTAGTTCCTATTCTGCAAATAGTTACTTGTGAGTTCCATCTCACCATGGTTTTTCCCATTTGGGTTTCCATGTCAAAATCTCTTGTGTTATGGTGTTTGTGCTTCTGTGGGTGAATGCATTATTTGCTATTTGGTTTGCATATGTGCTAACCGGTTTGTCTGCTAAACTATTTTACCAGTTTACTGGTAGTCTAGTAAAGTGTTTAAGTACAGTGATTTTTGGCATACTAATTCACCCCCCCCCTCTTAGTATTCATCAGAGGAGCGGGTGGAAGTGCGCCTCCTAAATTTGTTAAAACTTGATGAGAAAAGGATAAATACCTTGCAACACTTTCCTAACATCAAGCAATTTTCAACCGATGGTTTGATAAAAGACCCAAGGTGAAATCCTTTCGTATCTCTAACTTAGTTCTTTTATGGGACAAGGCCAAAGAAAAGAAGGGTGATCATCATAATTTTGAGAGATTGTGGTTAGGTCCTTACCAGATTGTTGAGATCTTAAGAGAAAACAACTTTCGATTGAGCTCCTTGACCGAAGAACTTATATCATTGCCCGTCAATGGTCAGTTCCTCAAGAACTATTTTGATTAATCCTCAGTGGAGTTGGATCTTTTCTACTATAGTAGCTTATTCTTGTTGTTTTGGTTTTTTATTTTGTTGTTTTCTTTGGTTTGCATGTCAATTGTTCGGTTTTGTTTTGGCTGCTTGTTTGTTTTCCTTCTAGTCCTCTTTTGTTTGTTTGTTTTGTTTTGTTTGTTTTCATTCCACTGCATCGGGACACCTATTTATTTTCAAGGATCCTAAGGGAAAGATATTCTTTGTATAACAAATTGGGAAAATATTGAGAAACTTCGACTCTTTGCTCTTTACAACTTCATTATCATTTGGTTAATCTTGAAATCTTTGTCTACATTTGTCCAAAGTGATACATAATTGTTTAATTATGATCTAAGTTCTTGGCTCCCAATTGGAAAAAGGCTAACCTGATTACTCAACACCACCATCACACTAAGTCACATCAAAACAAATTGTAAGATATCAAATGAACTTGTTTCCAAGTGAAAAATTAGAAGTCGGGATGTTTCACGTTGTCCACCGTGGCTCCCAACTTAGTAATCGGACTACAATGTTTGAAAGTTGCTTAAAGGTTACAAAGGAATAATCATCCTATACTATAAAGAAAAAAAGAAGAAGAAATAACTCACTTGCAGCAACTAAATTTGGGTGTTTCAAGTAATCTCCACCAGGCTATGGATGCCTGGATGGCAGTGGAGCTCTACTTGGTGGGAGCCAGAGGTATCTTTTTCGTGGCTATGGATGCCCGACTAGAGGCAGAGTTATGCCCAGGATGACATTGCACGAAACAGGTTGATTGAATTCACCTATGTAGCATGGGCCCATATTCCTTTGTTTATCTTCATTATTGACCAAGATGGAGAAATGAATCATGCTCACACACTTAAGAGTTGATCTTGTTCAGTTCTAGATTTGGTTGCTTGTTCATGAGTTCACTCATCTTTCTCTCTTATACATTGTTTTGAATGATAGTAGCCTTAGGCATCGAATAAACCAAAGATCTTGAAGTTCTAAAATGCCTAGAGTCATTGTTCCCAGATAGTCACCATTTATTATGCCCTGCATATCAAGCCCCATCATTTTTCATTTCACGAAAAATAAGGGTCCCCTCTTTTGTCTTTTTTCCGATAGTTTTTCTCCTTTGGTTTTTTGGCCTTTGTTTTCCTCACTTTGGAAACCCAGGTTGCCAAGTTCTTTTTTGCCTTTGTTTTCTTGTCTGGACTCAGAGGTTTGGATTTCTGAAGTTCTGAGTAATTTTTTTGTTTTCATATTCAAAAGTTTGGGTTCCCGAACTCCCGAGTTTATTTTTGTCTCTGTCCAGAGCATCACTTCAGAACTTTGGGTTCCTAAGTTTTTGACCTCGTTGTCTATGATGCCACTGTGAAAACTCAGGTTCCTGAGTTCCCAAAGTACATTTAATGTGGTGTTGAATTAGGGTATAAATAGGATCTGAGGTCATTTTGAAGCTCATTTGTGCACTCACTCTTGCAAATCCAAATCTCTAACCTCATGATCTCAAACTTTTGCGTGCCTGATTCAGTACTCTCTCTTTTTTTCATGCTAGGTAGGTTGATTTATCACCTCCCCTATGCGGATTTTTGTGTCTTAGGTAGACTTTTGTTAGGTTTAGTTTAGGTTTCTTAGATTTTTCTTGTTTTTGTGTGTTGGTTTTTTTTTGGTTTTTCCCTAACATCAAAAACTCGGGTTCCCACGATTCTGAGTTAGGGTTTTTTTGTTGTCTTATCATTTTGGAAACCTGGGTCTGTGAGTTCATGAAATGATAAGTCATTTCTTTGATCATTTTCTTTTGCCCACTTCAGAAACTCAGGTTCTCGAGTTCCCGAAATGGGGGTTGTTTGTTTGTTTGCACTACTTTAGAAACCCGGGTTCTCGAGTTCCCAAAGTGTTGGTTTCATGTTTTTTGGGTCTTTATTTGAACCAATTTGAGACCTCGAGTTCCCAAGTTCCCGGATTGCTTTCTCTTTTGCCTATTTGTTTGGTTCGGAACCTTGCAGTCCTAGGATCCTGAACCTTCCTTTTGGTTCTGTTTTTCTGGTTTGTCAGGACTTTGACTTTCCAAAGTTCCATGTTTCATGTTGAGTCCTTCCTAAAACTTTGAAACCCCGAAGTCTTAGGTTTGTTTCCTGTCTACTGTTGGACCACTTTGGAAAACCGGGTTCCCAAGTACCCAAAGTGGTCCCTTTTGTGTTGTTTGTGAGTTCGATGTTTCAAGATCTCGAGATTTTGAATTTGTTAGTTTTTGTTAGTTGTCAAAGCTTAGGACCTCGAGTTCCCGAACACCTGGGTTTTCTTTGCAGTTTTCTTTATTTTCTCACCTCAAGACCCTAGGATCCTAAAGTCTTGAAGTGAGCTATTTCTGTAGTGTTGTTTCTTTGAGTAGTTTTTGATGCTTGTTTGGTTGGTTTGGCAAGTTTAGTTGTGTTTCATGGAATCTTCCCAAAAGACAAAGCATCTTGAAAAGTTTCCAATCACGATGAAGTACCAATATCAAGGCCAAACATATGTCTCAAAGCTAGAAGATGTGAGCCAATGGGTTAAGACACAGAGATATCTTGAAGACATCAAAAAACAATAGGAGAAGCCTGGGTTCAGTCCATAATATAGGTGGATTAAAAGATTCAGCCTGGTAGAGGCAACCATGTCCCCACAATCAGTGCAGGCCCCAAAGTTTCTAATGCAAGTTGCACAATTCTACAACCCAGATACTAGGCAGTGTATTGATTTAGATGGAAAACTGTTGATTGACTTGTCTCCAAATATGTTAGCCCTAGTCTTCCAGATGTTAGATTGAATGATAGTCCCAAAGGCACTGAGAGGGGGGTGAATCAGTTCTAATTGGTTTACAGAATATTTAAACTTATTAATAACTTTTCATCCCAAAACAGTGTACCGGTAAATAAGAATTATTGCAATAAACAGAAATAATAGAGACAACATAGAAACACGCCATAACACAAGATATTTAACAAGGAAACCCGATGTGGGAAAAACCTCGATGGGATTTGTGACCCACAATATTTACTCACTGGCCAATGAATAAATACTATTTACAATGAGGGGCCTGGACATGCAGGGAGGCCAACAG
Organism: Cryptomeria japonica; assembly: GCF_030272615.1. NCBI lineage: Eukaryota > Viridiplantae > Streptophyta > Pinopsida > Cupressales > Cupressaceae > Cryptomeria > Cryptomeria japonica. The sequence goes on along the minus strand of NC_081412.1, from coordinate 357,391,878 downwards.
CCTAGAGCTCACTACTCAATAAAGAGTTACACTGACTACAAAATGGATTATCAAATCCAATACAATGCACTACTCAAAATAGCATCTCTCATGCCAGGTTCAGTACCAATTTAAGCTCATTGAATACACAAAACCTTCATTGTCAACTGTATCATCTTACACAAAATTCGCCTATCCATTCCTATTACTAAATCCTTATGCAATAAGGACCTATAAGATCTCATACATATATGAGTCTTTTAAAATATACCATGTCAACTTTACAAAATATGATTACATTACAAAATAATTCATATAAACAAAACTTTATCCCATGTCAGTTGGAGTGTCGGTATGCTTGTTGCTGATGTAATCTGAATGTCGATGAAGTTCCTGTCGGTGCCGGTGTCTATCGGTGTATGAATTTTATGATGTCGGGCATGTAAAAACCAATTGCCAGTGACTTTCTAGTTGGTTGCCAGATGGTTGCCATCAATGACAACATTAACTATTCTCATAAGAGTGTAGAATTCCAACAATCTCCCCCTTTAGCATTGATGGCAACACTCATGGGAAAAATCAAAACTGTTATCCAGAAACTGAAATCCAAAAAGATGTGCTCCCCTTAAGCAAGTGATCTCCTTTGTACACGCATTTTTCTCTCCACTACTCCCCCTTTGACATCAATGACAAAGGATGTCATCAAAAGAGTACAAAAATGCTACCTCAAGGTTTGTAACCAGTTGGTTACAATCTAAAAGATGTCCACCAAAATCATATTCAAACTCTACATAAATTTGTTGTTGTCATCTAAAGTTGCCTCAATCTACTGGATCATACCGGTGAGATAGTGCATCTACTCCTCTGGTGAACATTCTCCTTGTACTGTTTCCTTAGACAATTCAGTTCTCTGAGTAATCAGATTATCTAGCCTCGAACCATGTTTATCTTTTAGTTCCCAGGCATTAGACTTTATCCTTGCCTTCTCTTTCTCAAGTTTTTCTAATTTCTCCTCAAAGACTGTCATTTCCTATTCAAAAACTGATATGAGTCTGGATGAACCAATAATATTATCCGCAATGTCATCAATTTCCTTCTGTGTTTTCTTGATCTCCTTATCAATGTCCTCATTCAAACAGTGAGGTTTACATGATTCCCTAAATAGCTCCTTATACTCCAAAATTATAGAATTGAGTACCGGTAAAAGTGTATTCACATGATCGGTACATTTCTTTATTGTATTTTCAAAGAATGTGTTTTTCTCCTTTTCAACTCTCTCCTTTATGATATCCTCATTCACCTTGTCTATAGTTATAACATTAACATAAATGAATTTGGACAATGTGTCAAGCTTACCTAAAGAATCCTTAATGTGATCTATCTGACATGAAGGTGCAATCATTTTAAGAATAGGTAAAGTGTTATCAATTGCCTTAAAAGCCAAGTCATTGCAATCAGTTATCCTCTTTATAGAATGCAAAAGTACCTCTATGATATTAGTAGTTATGAATTCACTTGTAGATGTACTCAATTCAGCTATAGATTTCATCTCAACAGATGTCTGACCAATCGCCTTAACTATATCCTCTTTGCTTCCATCAGATGTATCCATTTTGCTTTTATTTTTCTCTAGTTGATCTATTTGTGTTTGCATCTCAACCTTTAATGGTTTCAGTGTCTCAGTAACTGTTGGTTTTTCAATCTCAACATGAACCTCTGCCTTTGTTTGTCTCTCTAAAAGTTCTACTGTCAGATTATCAGTCTTTGGTGGCCCTGTGCTAGTACCTTTGTCTTCTGTTGGTTTCTTAGTCTCTATTGGTTGCTTTGTTTGGGTTGGTATCACAGTTTCCTAAGATTCAACTATTTGTGTTGGTTCCTCTAAAATTTTGCTATTATCAACACTATCTGCCTTAACCTCTAAATTATTTAATCCTTTATCCAACTCATTCTTCCATCTCCACTTCATCTTCCGTTTTCCAACTCATCCATCATGTGGCTAAGGAAATTAATATTTCTTAAATATTAATTCATCATTTATCTTCAACTTCCAAAATTAATGAAAATTGTGTACGTACACATATTTCATAATCATTTACTATATTCTCTCTAGCACCCCTACATCTTAGGAAGGACTTGAGTCCATTTGTCCTCTCATGCCTAAATTTCCTCCAACTATCCCTAGATTCCCTCAGTCACCAACCCAGTCAAGGTGAGATGAGTGACACTTGTCTTCTCCTTCCCCCTTTCTCTCAACCTTCACCTTTGCTCATAGCCATCCAAATCTATAGATCTGATCAGGACCATTGATCTGAGCCACATCATCTAATCCTCTCAAAGTCTATAAAATCAAGAGCTTCAGTTGAGAGAGAGTTAGTCTTAAAATTAATCATATGCATCCGTGAGTTTTTGAAGCAAATAGAAAATAGCAATAGAAAATATCATATAGCATTTATCATGTAGCATTTGCATATCATAGCATCAATTTACTACAAGTTATCAGTCCATTCTTCATATGCCATCTTGGAAACCAACAGTGCATTGTCTGAGAGCACACCATCTACAACCGGGAATAGTGGAGTTAGGACACAATGAGACATAAATCATGAAGGTAAAATAATGTTTTATTTTAATATGTATTTTATGTAGTTTCATTGGTTGAATTTGGATTTCCTATATGCATTTCCATTTATATTTTGTGAAACTAACTTATTACAGGTAGCATTCGGAGGATGAAATTAAAGCTCACACATTTTGGCGCCCACCGAGGGGCTGGACCTCGCATATACCTTTAAAAATCTTGCAAAAAGTTAAATTAATGCATTTTGTAATGCAGATTCACGCATGTGTGAATTCTGACAGCGCTTTTGTTTGACAAGTTAGCGCATTTGCATCATAGGTTAGCGCATATGTCATGCAGGTTAGCACTTTTGTCTGAAAACTATGCATTTGCATCATAGGTTAGCGCATAGGACATATAGGTTAGCACTTTTGTCTTAAATTCTATGCATTTGCATCACAGGTTTGTGCATTTGCATCATAGGTTAGTGCATATGTCAAAGAAATCACACTTTTGTATCTATAGAGAAGCACTTTTGTAGTCTCAGTTAGTGCTTTTGATCTGTAGTTTAGCACTTTTGAATAGAAAGATAGCACATATATTAGGTTAGCGCTTCTGTTTATAAAACTGACAAAATTTTCTTGCATGTCCGAATGTCCAAGAAATCAGATTTTTCAGATTACTAACATGCATGTACAGGATGGCATTTAAGGCAAATTTTATGCATTTTATCATCTAGCTAATTAAAAGTCTTCATTTGGGAAGTAATATATCATATCTTGTTCATCTAGTTTAACTAAGAGGATGAATTGATAGCATGCAACTTGCATTTTTTGTATTTTCTCTAAAATTGTTGCACATAGACTTTTAAAAGGGCTAAAATAAACACCATGCTTGTTGGAGCAACATCTCCAAATAGGAATTACCCAATAATTGCTTTGAAAAGGTTAAAAAGAACACTTGTATTCCATGTCTCAAAAGTGGTAGGTAGATGCTCTCCCCTTAATTGGGTGACCAAAAAAACCAAACCCACTCTTTTACGCTTTCTTTACTTTCAAGCAATTAAAATCCTTTTAGAGGGCCTGCCTTCCCAAGCTGCCTTGAGGGGGCCAGTGAGAGGGGAATGACCTAAAGTAGAAATGGGCTAATACCGAGTCCTTCCAATCCACTATAAATAAATTGTGTTTGTGATGAAAGTCCCAAACAACATGTGTTGATAAGTTCATACCAACACTATGTTTCCCCATAAACCCTATGGAGCATAACCTCTATAGGTTAGGAACCTTTTGTATTTATAGAGCTGAAAGTGTTGCATGTATGGCCACATGACCGGAAGCCTTTACTAAAAACCACTTGTACTAGTTGCCAAAATCCTTCTAGTTGTTGGCGCTGGAGGTCGGACCTCTGAAGCGGCTCACATACATATGGTTCCTAGTAGAGATATAAAGTTTGCCGTGGGGAGATTTCATGGAAATTGGTGCTTGGCTGCCCCAAAGAAGTGAGTGCCGAGGGTGGATCCAGTGGGGTCAAGCATCTAAATATCCACTTTGAATAGCGTAGCCTCGGAGGAAACTCCACATGAGATTCAACAACTATTGTCTCAACCTGCCATAGGGATTGTACTTGCTTGTGCATTTTTGTTTATTAAACATTGTGTCTTCTGTGTTTGTAACATGTTCTGAATGGTCAAAAATTGAAGAAAAATATCATCTACGAGCGAGCAAAAATCCAACAAATTTCTGAAAAAGTTTGATCAAAAGGGTAATACAAAAGCTTTCTAACACTTGAAACACCAGATCAAAATCAAAGTGTCAAAACATCAATGTCAAAATAATTCTTGAAGTAGGTTTGTCTCTAAACCATCATGTATTTTCAAACTAGCTCAAACAACTAGGTTGCTAATCCAACAGGTTATACTCAAAAGGTTTTGTAAACATCAACATTTAACAAGCTATCGATTCAACCATCTTAAGTGCAAAAATCAACATCTTTGTCAAGTTTCTCATTAGGATAATCAAATCCTCTATCACGAAGCTTGATCAAATCTATACTAGGTTCCTAATCTTGGATATATCTTTCCTATTTTGAACCTAGGTTATATCAAAACCAAAATCTCACCAACTTTGGAATCAAACAAACTTGTGAATTGTCAAATGCTTATATGACTTTTAAGTATCACCTTAAGAAAAGAAAACCCAGTTATAAAGCTACTCAGAAAAGGATAAAATTCTTGTATATCAATTGCAAGATCTTATTGAAACATAGGATATTCTTACACCGTTTTCATCATTATTTACGTGGTTGTGGTACAGAATTTGATGGTGAAACTTTACAAAGACATGCCTTTCAACAAAGAGATGCTTTATCCCAACGAACAAACAATAGTGGTAAGTTCAACAAAGCATATCTTCCTAAACCAATAATCACCTATTGACTTTGTCCTTTGAAACTTTCAACAACTTTGAAATAAACACATGCTAGTTTGGACTAGAGCCCAACACGAACAACTTAGAAAACAACAAAAAATGGACGAAGAAGATATTCCCATATTCCACACTCTTGAATTTAACACTGTTGACAAAGAAGTAATCAATATCACCATTAGAGACCTTGAACAAGATTTCAAATTTGATAGTCTAATGGAAAAATTGTTGGCAAAACAAAAAGAAAAATATCTCTTGATGTTGGCAAAATCTGGAGCTAAACTACCACAAGACTTTAACATGGAAATCTTGAAACAAGATGCAGAGACAAGTAACACCCAAAACACAGACGAGCAAAATAATGAAGATGTGAACAAACAAAGTAACGAAGAAACAAGGAAATAAAGGCATGATAAAAGAAAAGAGCGTAGTGACAAAAAGACTCACGAAGAAACAAGAAGAAACTATGCAGATAATCCCTTATCAAACCTTACTCAACAAGTACAAACTCTTCAACAAGAAATACAAGACATGCAAAATGGGACAAGCTCCAAGAAATATTCATTAGAAGATATATGCCCATATCCTTTTGATAAAAATCTGAATATGATACCATTTCTACAACATTACGAGATTCCTAAATATGACAAATATGATGGAAGATCTGATCCTCAAGATCACATTAGGGATTTTTGTACTATGAGCATGGAATTTGCTCATGATGAAACTTGCCTTATGCATCTTTTTCCTAGGAGTTTAAATGGACAATCAATGGAGTGGTTTCAAGATTACCATCCGGAATCAAATCCTTTGAAGAACTTTTGAATAGGTTTATTTCACAATATTCCTACAATATAAGGAATGAAATAACAATGCTAGATCTTTGCAATGTTAAGCAAAAGAATGGTGAATCCTTTATGATTTTATTACAATGATGGAAATGCATGTTTAATAGGTATCCCTGAGATGTACCTGATCAAGAAAAAATTGACATATTCATTGATAATCTTATCAGTGAAATGAGTTATCGACTAAGGATGCAATGTCCTCCCTCTTTTGCCAAAATGATCGAGAATGGATTAAAAATAGAGAACACAATGGTAAAGAAATGAGAACTAAAACTTTACAATAATTCATACAACAACAACAAAAACAACAACAACAATGACAAACCCAAGTTCTGGTCAAAGAATAGGAATGTCAGCAATGAAGGGAATGACGATAATAGTAATACAAAACAACAACAACCAATTTTCAATCTATCAAGTCAAAACCCAAGCAATAACAATCCAGAAAACAACAAAGCTAAGTCCTTTTTCTCCAATCCTCAAAGAAAATTCACAAACATTGGAGAAACTTTAGAATCAGCTCTAAAAACTTTACTTGCTAATAAATTGATTGTTTTGCTAGAAACAAGAACTTATGAACCACTAGTCAAGCCCAATTGGTGGAATGACAATCATTTTTGCAACTATCATCAGAATAAAGGACACCTAACAAATGATTGTCAGAGATTGAAACACCTTATCCAAGATCTAATTGATAATGGAACCATTACAGTGGATAGCCATAAAACGAATGAATCACACTTGGCTTTCAAAACTCCACTCCCAAATTATGACAAAGGCAAATCGTCCCAATTAAAAGATGACAAAGGAAAAACCAAAGTGAATTACACTTATACATACGATGATCTGGTAAATATAATCATTGTTAATGAAAATTCATCTTCAGAACCAATCAATGTTATTACGAGAAGCAAATCAAAGGTTACCTTTCCAGGTGTAGCAAAATATCGAACACCCAATCCACAACAATACAATTTAGTAGAGCAATTACAATGGATACCCGCTCAAATATCAATTCTAGAACTTCTCAAGATTTCACCTATGCATAAGGACATTTTGGGGAAAGCTTTAGTGGAAACAATAGTTTCAAAAGATTTGGATATAGATCAGTTCCACAATATGGTAGGACACCTCATAGCTCCTCATTGCTTATCATTTTCTGAAAATGATGATGCATCCTTGCAACATCCTCACAATGCTCCCTTACATGTTGAAGTCTCCATAAATAAAACTCATGTCAAACATGTGCTCATAGATGGAGGAGCTGGATTAAACATTTGTGCATTAAGTTTGATAAAAGCTTTGGGATATTTACAGAATGTAGTAGACCCAAAAAATAAAATAACCATCAAGGCTTATGATGAAGCAGAACATTCTTCTAAGGAACTGTTGTTCTACCAATAAAGATAGGACCTATGGAAAAGGATACATTGTGTCAAGTTTTAGATTTGAGCATCTCCTACAATATTCTTCTGGGAAGACCATAGATTCACAAGATGCAAGCAGTTCCTTCTGCATATCATCAATGTGTAAAATTTCCTCATGAAGGAAAAGAAATCATTATAATTGTAGATTCCAGCCAATATTGCAATAATTTGAAGCCAACACAAGATAGAAGAGTTCCACATAATAGAGAATCAGTATATCCTACTAAATAAATTCAAGCAAAGCTATGGGAAACTTTTGAAGAAAAGCTCAAGTTAAATGATGAAGGAATGGGAAAGTATTCTTTGCAAAAATTTCCACTTTCCCTAAGTCATATGGAAAGCCTACAGATATTCAATCAAAGACATTAGGAAAATCAAAACATATGTTTAAAGGAACCTTTGTTAGTGCCGGAACTCTTGAAGAGGAAAATGAAGACAAAGACATTCTTGGTTGGTTATAAAAAGATGAAGATAAAACTATAGCAACAACAACAGAAGTCAATATTCCCATAAAACAATATGGAAAAGGATATGAAATCATGCAAAAGATGGGATATGAAGGAAAAGGACCAATTGGTAAGCAACATCAAGGTATTTCACAACCCATTTGTTCACACTCACAATCCATAAAAGATAAATCGAGGCTAGGATATCTGAAGTCTAATCAAAAGCAACATAATCATCAATAGCAAAAATGGAGAAAGAAATAAGTTTCTAAAGAAGAAAATTGGCAAGAAAAGTTACATCAAGCAGTCGAAAAATTAACCAATAAACAAAAGAAGCAAGAAGAACATGAAAAGAAAGAGGAGGAGATCATCATTCAAGGTGAAGAAAAATATTGTCAACAAGTTCTAAAAATACAAACAAAGGCAAAATCTTCACAAGATATTCTAGAAGCAGTAAAAATAGAGATGGCTGAAATCACAGAACTCTTTACACCATACAACATTCTAGTATGGTATAGTGGAGTAATCTTGGATCAGGATTTAGAAACAGACTCCAATTAATATGAATGGAGTCTAGATGTCTTATCCACTACATCAATTAAAGAACATAATGAAGATCAAGTAGCTATCATGAAAGAAGACTTGTCTATAGCAAAACAAAAGATGAAGTTAGAAAGAAGGCAAGAAAAACTCGGAATCCAGAGAAAAGAGGTGTATGCAAAAAGGAAAGGAAATGACAAAGATAGAGAAGCATTGCCACAGGAAGCACAAACACAGATCAGATATGGAAGAACCATGGAAGAGCTAAGAGATAGTCAAGCTGGACTAACTATTAGTCCAGAAGAAGTTGAGTTTGAAAGGAGACAAAATCTGTTAAAAGAATCTACTTCATCATGTGCACAAATATGTCAACTTCTAAATGCAAATGAGGTTAATCAAGAAGGAATTTGCAGTATCAAAGATGTGTGTGTGGATATAATCCATTCATTTAAGGGACAAACATCAGTTGAAAGACCACTTGAGTGTGAACTACAAAATGCTAATATTAATCTTGTTAAGACTAATTCGGAAATGCTTGAGAAAGACAATTCTCAAAAACATTTAATCTATGACAATACCTATTCTACTCCAAGCTATGATCATTATGTCATGAACATTGAAACACCTAATGATGACAGTGATTATGATTCACCCCTTCTACATCCTGAACTAATTGATTGGGATAATTTAGACAACCCCAAACTAAATTTCTTTTCCAATGATCATGACTTAGCCGTGTACCTTAACATTGTTGAACCCATCCATCATAAGATATCTTCCATTCCAAAATCAAGTGATGTTTCTCATAGTCAGGAGAATAACAAACTTTCCAGTCACAAAAGCGAAATAAAACAAGGAAAGAGACCTATTGTTGAAAACCATTTCATGGCAACATTAGATCAATCAAAAGAGAAAACAAAGGGCGTATCTGATGGTGAAAACCTCCTAGAGGTGCCAGAAGATGGAAAGTTTGACATTTTTCCTTGCAAATTTTCAAGAGAGATCTGCTATCCTAATAGAACCAACAGAAGAAGTAAACATTGATACATCAAAAGATCCTAAAATACTTCATTTTGCTGCTTCATTATCAGAAAGAGAGAGGAAAGAGTACATGGAATTCTTTAAGCAAAGACAAATAAATTTTGCTTGGTCTTATGCAGATATGCCAGGACTTAACCCAGATCTTATCATGCATCATCTTAATGTGGATTTAAAAGCAAAACCTATTAAGCAGAAGCTAAGAAAGATGCATCCCCATATTGCTCTCCTTGTCAAAACTGAGCTCAAGAAACTATTAGAAGTGGGTTTCATAAGACTAATTGCTTATCCGGAATGGGTCTGAAGTATTGTACCAATATCAAAGCCAGACAAAAGCATAAGAGTTTGTACAAATTTTACAGATCTAAATAAAGAATGTCCAAAAGATGATTTCCCGCTACCAAACATTGATATCATAGTGGACTTATCAGTAGGACATGAGATGTTTTCATTAATGGATGGCTTCTCGGGATATAATCAAATAAGAATCACACCTGAAGATCAAGAGAAGACAGCTTTCACCTATGCATGGGGAACGTACTGCTAGAATGTTATGCCATTTGGGCTTAAGAATGTAGGAGCAACTTATCAAAGGGCTATGACGACAAGTTTTCATGACATGATGCATATATTCATGGAAGATTATGTCGATGACATACATGCAAAATCTCACACAAGAAAAGAACATTTGAACATTTTAAGCAAGATTTTTGACAAGCTAGAAAGATATCAATTGAGATTAAATCCAAAGAAATGTGCATTTGGAGTAACCTCTGGAAAGCTCCTTGGATACATTATATCAACTCATGGCATTGAAGTAGATCCTGAAAAAGTTAAAGCTATCATGGAGATGGAGTCACCCAAGAACATAAGTCAATTGCGATCTTTACAAGGAAGGTTGCAATCAATCAGGAGATTTGTTTCTCAATTGGCTGATAGATGTCTTCCATTTACCCATCTTCTACATAAAAATGTTCCATTCAAATGGGATATAAAATGTGAAGAAGCTTTCTTGCAAACAAAATAATATCTTATGATTCCTCCAGTACTGATATCACCAACCAAGGGGAAACCATTGTTACTCTATGTCTCAGAAACAAGTGTATCATTAGACACTCTCCTAGCTCAACATGATGATGAAGGAAAAGAAAGAGCAGTTTATTATATCAGCAGAATGCTTGTTGGCTATGAGTTAAATTATTCCTCAATTGAAAAGATATGTCTAGCAGTTGTATTTGCAACCCAAAAGCTATGACATTATATGTTGATTCATTCTGTAAAACTAATAGCAAAAATAGATCCTCTCAAATATCTATTGAGCAAGTCAACATTGACAGGGAGACTAGCCAAATGGGTTATGATACTGAGTGAATTTGACATAGAATATATTGACCGAAAAGCTATCAAGGGACAAGTCATCATTGATCAATTAGCTGATGCGCCTCTACACAATAATATGCCTTTGCACATCGAATTTCCTAATGCAGATATCTTGATAATAAGTACAAAATTTTGGGAATTGTACTTTGATGGTTCTTATACTCAATATAGATCAGGTGCAGGAATCTTTTTCATCACATCTCAAGGACACACAATTCCAAAATCGTACAGACTGCGATTTCCATGCACCAATAATACTGCAGAGTATGAAGCATTAGCTATAGGGCTTAAAATGGCCATTGAATGGAATGCCAAAGAACTACATGTCTATGGTGATTCACAACTTGTCATAAATCAAATAAATGATGAATATCAAACAAAGGATGATAAGCTTATGCCATATAAATAGCTAGTGGGGGAATTTAAAGGACACTTTAAAGAAATCACATTCACCCAAATTCCCAGAAATGAGAATAAAGAAGCAGATGTGATGGCTACAATAGCATCTCTCTTGCAAAATAAAAAGAATCAACAGCATTACGAATTTCTCATGGAAGATATCTTAACCCCTACCATCCAATCCCAGCATACCTATCAAATTTTTCAAGAACCAGTGAATCCTTATACGGTCAAACCTACCAATATTTGAAAGATCATATCCTTCCTCTGGAATTATCTCATAATCAACGAAGAAACTTTATCCGTCATTCCTCTTGCTATACCATTATTGTTAATATCCTATATAGGCATGGTCTAGATGGTACATTGTTGAGATGTCTTGAAAAAGATGAATCTGAGAGAGTTCTTAATGACATTCATGCAGGTATTTGTGGTACACACTCAAGTGGTTTAACATTGGCTAAGAAACTTATTCGTATGGGTTGCTTTTGGCCTACTATGGAAAGAGATTCATTCACCTATGCTAGAAAATGAAAACAATGTCAGATCCATGGAAATCTAATCCATGCACCAGCACAAGAGTTATATCCTATGATGAGATCATGGCCATTTTCACAGTAGGGCCTTGATTTGGTAGGAAAGATCAATCCCTCATCTTCTAATGGACATAAGTTCATTCTGATAGCTACTGAATATTTTACTAAGTGGATTGAAGAAGTGCCTTTAACAATAGTGATAGGAAAACAAATATCATCATTCATCTTGAATTATATAATCCGTCACTATGGCATTCCTATGACCATTATCATTGATAATGGAAGACCATTCAAAAATCAAGATGTGAAAGGACTATGTGAACAGTTTCATATCCAACATAGGTTCTCTACTCCATATTATCCACAAGGTAATGGTCAAGCTAAGGCATCAAACAAAACTATCTTGAAAATCTTGAAGAAAAAAGTAAATGAAGCTGGAAAAGACTGGCACATTCAGCTAAATCCTGCTCTTTGGGCATACCAAACTAGCATCCGCACTCCAATAGGGGAAACTCCATATTGTTTGGTCTATGGATCAGAAGCTATATTACCTATAGAAGTAGAGATACCTTCTCTACGTGTATCCTTGCACAGTCTTATACCAGAAGAAGAACAACGAGTCTCTCGACTCCAAGAACTAGAACTGAGTCAGGAACGTCGCCAAAGTGCAACACAACATTTGAAAGTATACCAACAAAGAATGGCAAGAAGCTATAACAATAGAGTCAAGCCGTGTTTTTTCTAGATTGGAGATATAGTTCTAAGGGAGAATCCAAGAAATCAACAAGACCGAGAAAAGAAGTGAAAATTTGAACCAAATTGGCTAGGACCTTTTGTCATAGTAGCAACATATGGATCAGGAGCATACAAGTTATCTACTCCTGAAGGTGATTGGTTTGATGAACCTATCAATTCTATCCATCTCAAGAAATTCTATGCTTGAGATCCAAATTCCTAAAAAAATCAATAAAAAGCATATAAAATCAAAAAAAAATGCAATAAATTTAGATGGTGAAAACTTGGTAAACAGGCGCTATCTAAAAATGTGAGTTCCTCCATCTATGAGATCTCTTTGTGCACCTATCCACTCCATCCTATCACATCTATCATTTCTATCTATCATTAGATTATCCATTCTGTCTTTCACATCCATTGCTCTGAACCATTTAGCAAGAAATATGCAGCTTACCAATAGTTAACCAATCTTTGACATACTTGTCGTAGTCAGTATCTTAGATTTTATCAGCATCGACCAATCTGCATTTGTATCTTGCCATGGTTTGGATCTTGATCAATTCATACATCCATAATAAATTTTTGTTTCCACTGGGGGCAAAATCCTAATTCCTTTTGCTAAGGTGATCTTTTGAATCTTTAAAATCCAAAAACATTCGAAAAACTTAGAAAATCCAAAAACATCTAGGGTTTTGAAACAGATAAAAAGCAACAAAGCAAATGAAAATCAAGGTATTTCATAACAACTGAATCATCAAAAATGAAGAATCAACCAGCAAGCTATAAAGGATTATCAAAGATCATTCATTAAGATGATTATATCAGTTAATGACCATTAGAACATGTGAATGACATACAAGGTTCAATGTTTATATCTTGATTTTATTGCTAATCATGTACTCTATGCAACTCAAGGATGTCCATGACTAGAGAAGCTATGATGGGGCATGATTATTTTCTTTGATTGTTGTTTATGGTTTATCTCTTACTACGGTATGAACTTGTCTCAGGATATGATCAGCAAAAGATCAAGGAGGACATTCCAAGTCATGCATGAAAGGAGATACTCCTTGTCTGTTCTGCAAGCAATACTTAGGACATATTGATCCATTATATCAAGTTGCTTGTATTAACTTGATATATCAAAATCCATGTAAGAAATACTCAGGTCATCTTGAATCATTATGTCAAGTTGCTTGTATTTTCTTACAACATTTTAAAAGCTCAATGATGAAATCAAGCACTGTTACAAGATCGCATATGAAGAATGGCAGTACAATTTTTAGTTAGATCATTTCATTAGCTTATTATTCATTTGTATTATAAGAATTAATTTGTCAGTTGCATTATAAGCATATCATTTAATTAATAGATCAACGGTCATAAATAAAGATTGAGTATATTTGGACAAACAAAAAAATAATTTTCATTTGATCATTATAGGTGCATTCATTTCTTAAAATCATTTTAAATCATCATTCATTTCATTTAGTTGCATTTAAATCATTTGCATTAGTTTGCATTCAATTAAGTGCATTTCATTCATCATGTAGTGTAACATCATTATTATTTGCATTATCATTCCATTAACGATCATTTAGTTGCATCTTTGCACTTAGATTCATTTTTCATTACATAAAAAAACTCAATCATTTCCATTTACATAATCATAAATCAAAAGAAAATCAATAATTCCTTGCATTACATATAGATCATTACATTTGCATCATTTAAGATAGTAATCATTTTCATTTGCATCCAAGATCATAAAAATCAAAAATCAAAACAAAAACATATAATCATTGCATCCATATGATCATCACATAGAATAACATACATATAGATCATTAAAGCATAAATATCGTCATCAAATAGAGTAAATCAAGGTTAGTCTTTGCTCGCATCTACGTAAATGTTAATCAAATGACACATATGCCTCAATCCATATACATTATCTCTAAACTTGGAAAATGGTCCCAAGCTATTGAATATGAATCTCTACCGTTTGCTTGTTTCCATTGCAAAAAATCGGGGCATTGGGCCAAATCATGTCCGCTTAGGAAAAACAAGGAAAACAAGACTAATAGCAACAACAAGAACAAAAAGACCTGGCAAATGATAAATAAAAAAGGAGACTCGTCAACAACTGAGAGTAACCAAAATAATGAAGCCAAGAGGAATGGGAGTAGTAGTAATGACCAACAAGATTGTGTTTTCTCCAATGACCAACTAGAAAGATCTAAAGAAGCAGAGCAAGGAACTGAGTCAGGAGAAGGAAGAGACCATTCCATCCCTATCTCTCTCAAAACCGGTTGAGGAAAACTTTAATGAAGCTCAAGACCCTTCCGATACTGAGCCTTTATTGCTTTTAACTAATGGAAGCCCAAAGCCTATCCTCTATAAAACCCCTTCTCATAGTGTGGATTTGCTGGATGGGAATCTCTAGGTATGCAGATCGAGAGAAGGAAAATCGAACAAGGAGGAATTCAACAGAGGAATCTCAACCAGAAGCAAGATCAAGAAAAAGGTAGATGTTGGGAGTTAGAACAAAAAGAAAGGAAGGCCATCCCTAAAACATCAAAGGGAACAGGAAAGCTGGAAGAATTGTGCTGATGGAACACAGTGTTCCATTGAGTCAGCCCTATCCCCAGTTAAAGTATGAAGATAATATCCTAGAATATCAGAGGGCTGAATGCCCCTCATAAGTAGGATGTGTTACGGAACATCATCAGAGATCATAAACTAGATGTGGTCCTTGTTCAAGAAACCAAGATGTCTAAAGAAAAAGTTGAAAAGATTAGAATTTTTAAAGAAAATGGAGTCATAGGATAAAACTCAGAGGGAGCTTCTAGAGGAACTACGATTTTTTGGAACCAAAAAACCATTACTGGAAAGGAAATCATCTCTACTTCTAATAGGATCTCTGTTCAGCTTGAGCATATTAAGGACAACTTTGTCTAGGTGTTAACTAATGTCTATATGTCTAATACCGAATCCGGGAGAACTAAATACTGGAAAAGCCTTGCAGCTGATAGACTTTAGTTTGCTGATCAAAGCTGGATTATTATGGGAGACTTCAATACCCCACTCAAAGATGAAGAGAAGATGGGAGGTATCCCTTTACAACTTGATGGGAAACAAGACCTCAAGGACTTCATTAATGACCAAGCTCTCATTGATGTGGATCTCCAGGGCATCAATTTCACCTGGACCAATAGAAGAACCGGAGCTAATCTGATTCAAGTCAAGCTTGATAGATCTTTAATTTCTCCTGACTGGCTTTCTAAGTATAGTTGTTCCCTTGCTTCTATTATCAAAGTTGGTTTAGACCATTACCCCATCTCCTTTACTACCAACTCTTTTTCGGCAAAGAGAAACTTCCCTTTCAAATTTGAAAAAGCTTGGCTCTCCCATCCTTCTTTGGAAGCTTGCATTGCTGAATGGTGGAACTCTAAAGTGGAGGGTAAGGCTCTTTTTATAATTGCCAAAAAGCTCAACATCATAAAAGCCAAAATTAAAACCTGGAACAAAGAGTTTTTTGGGGACATATTCAAGAACAAAATTCAAGTCAAAGCTGAAATAAAGTATGTTCAGGACAGAATCCAAGAGGTGGGGTTGACCGAAGATCTCAGGATGGCTAAAAATGATCTTTTATCTAAATACCACTCCATCATTTCTAATGAAGAGACTTTCTAGAGACAAAGATCCAGAGCCTTGTTTCTGAAGGAAGGCGATAAAAATACCCGCTTCTTTCACTTAACTGCTCTAAAGCATAGGGCAGCCAACAGAATCTCCAGACTAAATTGCAATAAAGGAATCTTAACTGAGGACTATGACATTAGGAAGGAAGCTCTCAAGCATTTCAGCACCCTACTGGGTGATGTGGATATCCTTGATTTCAGCAAGCAAAACACCCTTTTACAAGCTATCCCTCCTATCCTGTCGGAAGCTGACAACCACCTTTTATCCCATATTCCCTCTAATCTGGAAATCAGAAAGGAATGTTCTCCTTTCAGGGTGATAAATCCCCTGGTCCAGACGGCTTCCCCATGTTTTTCTTCTAAAATTTCTGGCACATTGTGGAGGCTGACATATGCAATGGTGTCAAGGAATTATTTGGTTCTAGAAGACTTCTAAAGGAACTGAACACCACCTTCATTGTCCTTATCCCAAAGATCCCCGGAGCTGATTCTCTTAACAATTTTAGACCCATCAACTTGTGTAACTCTGTCTACAAGATCTTATCCAAGGTTCTGACTTCTAGGTTATTGGAAATTCTTCCAAGGATTATATCTGTCCAGCAGAATGGCTTTGTCCCCGGAAGATAGATTTTGGACTCCATTATTTCTGCTCATGAAAATATCCACTCCCTAAAAGTGGTGAATAACAAGGGATTCTTCCTAAAGTTAGATATAGCTAAAGCTTTTGATAGAGTGAACTGGCAGTTTCTCCTTAGGATCATGAAAGTGTTTGGTTTTGGTGACACAGTTATTCAGTTCTACTCTCAACTCATGGAAACTTCCTCATCTATTGTTATTGTCAATGGATCCCCATCGAATTTTTTCAAAAGCTCTAGAGGTCTCAAACAGGGGGACCCCATATCCCCTATCCTGTTCACCATTCTTGTTGAATGTCTGGGTAGATTCATCCTTAAAAATGTGGAAGATGGCAATATTAAGGGTTTGAAACCTTCTTCATCCAATGTTGTCTGCTCTCATGAACAATTCGTTGATGACTCTATTACTATGGGGGAAGCCACCATCTTGGAAGCTAAAAATATGAAGATTATCTTGAACACCTATGAATCTGCCTTTGGCCAAAAAATCAACTGGGATAAAAGCTCTTTGTTTTTCATCTATACCCCGGTCCAAAGGCAACTAAGGATTGGCAGGATTCTTGGCTCCAACATCTCTGAGTTTCCCTCTACCTATTTGGGGCTTCCTCTGTGTCTCAAGCCTGAGGATTCCTTCTGGAACAAGCTAATTGAAAAAATTAACTTGAAACTTGCTGGCTGGAAAGGGGTTGTCCTAAGTCAAGTAGGTAAAATCACTCTGCTTAAAGCCACTCTCCAAAATCTTCCTGTGTATGCTCTTAGCTTGTTAAAAATCCCCTCTAAGTTTACAGAAGCCATTGAAAAAATCCAAAAAAAGTTCCTTTGGTTGGGAGTGGAAGTTAAAAACAGAATTCCCCTTATTGCCTGGAATAAAATTTGTTCCCCTAAGGTCTCAGGTGGGTTGGGCTTAAGGAACATTGGTTCTATGAATAAAGCTTTATTAGCCAAACAAATATGGAGATTCAAAGGGGAGGAAAGAGAATGGAACTCTGTCTAGAAAAACAAATATCTCTAAATGCAACCTTCTGAGGAAGAATTCTTTGACAACTCTTTTAATGTTGAAGGATCTGCCATATGGAATGTTGTACAATCAGCTAAAAGTTGGGCTACTGCTGGCAAAACTTGGAACCTTGGAGATGGGAGTAGAATAGATTTTGGGAAGATAGATGGATCCTGGACAAACCTCTGGAGGAAATCCCAATCCTTAAAGATTGGAAAGACTGACTCAAAAGTAGGTATAGAGAAATGGTAAGAGATTATTGGAGAAATGGGAAATGGATTGATTTTAGCCAGCAATGTTCGGGACTCAAGTTCCTTCAAATTGCTCTCTCTGCTAAAATCCCTAGAGACAACAAAGATGACAGATTGATATGGAGGGAAACTCTGGATGGGAAATACTCTGTTTCCTCTGTTGTGGCTATACACAATGTCTCGGTGGAAGAAATTCCCATCTGGGCTAAAGTTTGGAACAAGAAGTTAGTTCCTAAGATCAATATCTTCTTCTGGATTTTCATCCAAAATAAGGTATTAACCCTGGAAAATCTTCATAAAGAGGTATTATTTTTCCTAATAGGTGTTCTCTTTGTTGTAGGGAAGAAGAGACAGCTTGCCATATTCTTAATCAATGCACTTTAACCCAGGATATCTGGAAAATCATCCTTACCAGGTGGAACCTGAGCTGGGTCTTCCCGAACTCTCTTGGTGACACCTGGCTTCAATGGCACTTCCCTAATTTTAATCCTAAAATTGTGGAGACTTAGAAACTTACCCTTCCAATTGTTATCTGGAATATCTGGAAAGAGCGCAACAACAGGATTTTTAGGGATAAAAGGGCTATTCCAGAGGTGGTTGCAGATAAAATCCTTAGGAATATTTTTGAATGCCTCTACTGCACTGATCAGGTACCTGCTGCCAAAGATGATTGTAAAGACAGGTGGAACCTTTCTACCACTACTACTAGAAAGGAGACTGGAAGAGAAGGTCTAGTCTGGTGTTTTCCCCCACAGGGGTGGATTAAGGCTAACTTTGATGGGGCCTCTAAAGGGAATCTGGGTAAAGCTAGATATGGGGGCATTGTCAGGAATTTTGCTAGAAGTTGTCTTAAGGCAGTGGCTGGTCCTCTAGGGAATCAAACTAGCCATTTTTCTAAAGCCTCTGCCGTCTTCAATACCTTAATTATAGCCAAAAATCTAAATTATGATAAAATATGGCTTGAGGGAGATTCACTTAATATTATAAAATTCCTAAAGGGGGAAATGGAGCCTTCCTAGTCTATTGAAAATATCATCATGAAAGCTAGGGAGATCATTGCCAGTTTCAAAGAAATTATTATTCAACATGCCTTCAGAGAGCAAAACAGTGTTGTGGATTGCTTAGCGAATACTAGAGTTAACTCTGACTCCCAAATGATTTGGCACGAGGAGGATCTCAATTTAAATATCAAAGAGTTCATTAGAAAGGACCGTTATACGGGGAGAGAAGGACAATTTAATCATGACAGGTAAAAAGCATCATTTATGCCTTGCTGGAAAGGCCATCATTACCTGGCACTGCGGCAGATCTCCTATTATCTCTAATAAATTGTTGCACACTTTGTGGGTTACTCAATTCAAAAACTTGAGCAACATCAGGAAAGAAGGTTATAATTTGCAGAGAAACAGAGTAGATAGCCTATATCCAAAGATGGGAGGAGACCTAAGGCAGGAAGAACCAGATAATACGTCGACCTGGAAAGTGATGTTAAAAGTCTGGGTGAAATTGGAGAAGGGATCTCTTACCAGCTTCATGGAGAAACTTGAGGACTATGACAAAGGTAGGGTTAACTTAGCCGTTTCCAAGATTTCTGAAAACTGGTCTAATGGCTCTTTTAAACTTTATGGAGTTAAGTTTAAGTTGGATGCTAGGCTCATTTTCACTGTGACCAAAATGCCCCACACTGGACTTAATTTCTTTCGAGACCTTAAAGTCTCCAACAACGCGGTTAACTTGTTCTCACAAAAAGAGAAAGAGAGGGCCAAAATTGTCAAGGCTATTGGGGGCTACTACAAAACTGCAAACATCAAGAAGTTGTGGGGCTAGGTTCTGAACGCAATTATGGAGTACATCATGGTTGAAGGTCATTTCTCTAGGGCCCACACCTACCACTTTGTGCTCTTAAACCATTTCAAACATGACAAAAAGGTATTCTTGCCCTACTACCTTTTTTGGTCCCTCTCTAGGTCCCTCAACAAACACAGGAATAACCCTTCCAGCCCAATTCTCCACTACAGGCTTTTGCTGCTCATCTATGAGCATTGCAAATCCTTCACCTTGCTGGAAAATAAGAGGATTTTTGCCTCTCCGGGAAAGAGAAAGATGGAAGAGGGAGAAACTAGCAAGGAGAAGGCATCCTCCAGCAAAAAAAGGAAAAGCGTCTCTGGGTTGGAAACAGGGGACATTGTGAAGGAAAGCAGCATAATGGAGACAGACGACTCCAACAGTGAAGACAGCTGGAAAGATGAGGAGTTGGGTAACGAGGAAGAAAGTGGTGATAATGAGCCTGGTCAAGAAAGCCCTACCCTCAGTGATTGCCCTGGTAAGGACAACATCCATCTGATGGAAGAAGTGGAACCCAAGAACAACGAGGAAACTGGTGTGAATTCTGAGAAGGAAATGAACAAAGACTCTGAGAAGGACCTGACTAAGGATAGGGATAGCGAGGACAAGGAAAGTGCTGGTAAAGGGCTTATCCTGGATAACCTCAAGAAGCTCTCTAAGGCTAGAATGGATTTCGATAGATGGACCTACGAGACCCTAAAAAACCTGGATAAGAAAGGGATAAAAATGGATAAAAAGAGGGAGGATGAAAATAGAGAGTAGATTAATTGGAAGCAGGAAATGGAGAATAAGGTAAAATCACTGGAAGAGGGAAAAGAAGCAATGAAAAATCTGATGGGAGTTATCCCAAGTATCCTCTCTACTGTCACTAAAAACCTGGAGGACATCACCAAGGTCGTTGATCATACCTGCACTCTAGAACTGATCATGGATCTTGACCTGGAGGAAGAGACCATCCAGACTGGAAGCGGTGATGCTACTCTAGTGCGCGGTACAGCGAAGAGAACCAGGGCCAGTATCAAGAAAGTTGTGGCTGCTTTAGCAAAGGATCCCCCTAACTTCAAAGAAAACATCAAAGAGCTGTATGAAATCAGCAACACCCTGGCTAAAGCCCTGGAAAAAATCTGAATGCTAGAAGGCCTGCTAGCTTTATGGAGCTTTTTTGGGTTTTCTTCAATTTTCCACTGGTTTTTTTGTGATTCTGTTCTTTTCTGTTTCTCATAGCTTTGTTGTTTAAGTTTTGCTTGTAAAGGATTTCAGGGCCCCTTCAAAACCTACTTTTTCCTTAATCAAAAACATGGATATAAAATCATCATCATCAAATAGAGTCCATGTCTGCATATAGATCATCATAAAACAATAAAAGTCCAAGTATACAAAGGTATTAGATAAATAATACAAATGCCTCATCAAATACAAATCAAGTCAAGGTTGTCCTGTACCACTAACACCTGACTCTCTCTATCTTTGTGGGTGAGAATATCCTCCAGATGCATGTCTCCCATGATCCCCACTCCTTTGAGGAGGTCCCATGACCCCACCACTACTAGTATCCATCAGCACGGTGGTATGATAACTACCTGCTCTCTAGCTCTCTGCAACTGCCTCCTCATATCATCATCTCCAGTGGGAAGTCTACTTCTCAGCCCGAACTAGTGCTCTAATAGTATCCACCGAGAGAGTACCTAATCCAACCTGTTGAATATGATCAAGAAGACCTTGAGTATCCTGCTATCTCCTAACAGATCTATCCCACTTTGTAATAAGAATCTGTACCTGTGCTCGAAGTTGATCAATCTGTACTCTCAGACTGTCAATATTATCCTGCACTGGCACATCATGCTCTGGTATAACCACATCTAGCATATCATGCACTGGTACATCCTATTGTGGTGCATGAATCCCAATCCCCTCACCACCAACCTATCCAGCTGCTGGAATCTTAGTTTGAGTAACTATTTGCTCCCATCATCTGATCAGGGGAACATGATCCTCAGGATCCTCATCATCTCCACCATGCATTGTAATAACTCGAGGATCTGGTTGAATCTGTCCAAAATCAATGCCTCTCCCACAACCCCCATCCAGTCCAATCACCCTCCCTCCTATCAATGGCAACCCTCTTGGTGATCTCATACTAGTCCTACCATTCTCTCTCCCAATCCATCCAACATCTCTCCCAACCATAGGACGTGGTCTCTCAATCCTGCCAGCTGGTCCAAATGGTCCTCCGTGGACTCTCAATCGACCTCCCCTCCATCCAAGTCTCCTACCACCACCTCCATCCCCACCATCATCTCCACCTCCCCAAGCCTCATGAGTAGCTCTAAGCTCTTGTCTCCATCTGCATCTCCTAGAAATTGGATCATCTAAGTCATCCCCATCATCTCCTGAACTAGGAGGAGGATTTGTTGGATCAGTAATGAGAGGAAATGGATGAGCTAATATATACTAGGCATAATCTGTAGTAACCTCGAGATCAATAATGTGTAATCTCATATCATAAGCCACTCTCGGAGGCTCAACAAACTTTGCATGAGAAATCTCAAATGACAAGGAAGGTCCCCAATCTCATCTATCTCTATACCGCCAAGCATATATTGTCACACTAGTAGGCATAGGCTGGATGATACCAAACTGTCTCAAAATCTGACTAATCAACTATTGCTCAACAATAAAAGGTATCCGACCAATGAGATATCTACTCTGCATGATGAATGGTAATGTCTGTGCATCATCCATCCATGGCTCACAATCAAGATATGGTCTCCAAGTGATGTTGTCTAATGAATCAAGCACCCAACGCCAATGCTCCATCTTACCCAGCTTATGCTGAGTAAGGATATCTACATAAAAATATACATATGGCTGCCTCTCTCCATGAACTCTGTGATGGATAGGTCGAGTAACAGCAATGTGCTCCTAGCATCAGATCTGCAATAAAGTGCATCCAGTAGATAAACTCGCACTCTCATCATACACTACCTGATGATGATCATGATATAAGTGTGCCAGCATGCAAACACCCCATGCATATCGAGTATGATGTTGAATCATACTAAGGAGAATCTCACCCCATCCAATAGAAAAACCTCATGATCTCCTATTAGGACATATAAATCTTCCAATCAAACCAGGAAGAATAACAAAAAGAGCCTCATAATACATCACCATATCAACCCATCAGATCTCTCCTCTACCAATGCTCTCATCAGCAAACACAACTCTACAAGCCTCTATCCCAGCCCGATCCTAATAATCATACTACACTAGCTCACCAGTCACTGGGATATGCAGAATCTTGTAGACATCCTCCAGAGTCACACTAATCTCACTCGTCGGCAGGTGGAAAGTGTTATGCTCGTTGTGCCATCTCTTAGCCAATGATGTCAACAAACCTCTATTATGCATAATCTCAGGCATATATAACAAATGGCGTAAACCACAGGCATCTATGTGTCTAATCTCAGCCTGGGTAAGCTCTGGAACTAAATGACACACCGCCGGTAATTTCTCTAGACACTGGAGAACATCAAGTTTCTCCTATTTTGTCAAGAGAAAACAAATCAAACATCAAATCTATCTATCCATCAAATTAAACTGAAGCAAACTACGCTATCTATCTATCAAATCAAAACAAATCAAACATCAAATCTATCTATCAAATCAAATTGAAGCAACTTATGCTATCAAAACATTTTAAAACCTATCAATCATATTTTTTTAGCAATCATTAAGTTTTACTCAGAAACTCTGCTAAGCTCTTACATCAGAAACTAAATCGGTTTCTTAGAGCTACTCTATCCATCAAGCTAATCAGGGATACTCTATCAATCAAGCTAATTAGAGCTACTCTATCAATCAAGCTAATCAAAGCTATCTATCAATCACGCAATCACAGAATCACTAAATCAAGACCCTATTTCATCATCAATGCGTATTAAATATGTTAAATCTACTTATCAAAGTGATTTTTAGCTTTTGCACTTATCAAAAATATCAATTTAAGCAAAAGCGCTATCCTAATGAGCATTTGCGCCAAACTACAACAAATGTGCTAAAACTAAATGCAAATGCGCTAACTTAGTGCATATGCGCTATCCTTTTTAACAAAAGTGCTAAAACTATAGGCATAAACGCTAATCCATGCAAAAGCGCTACCTTTCTGGGCATATGCGCTAACAAAAAATGCATTTGTGCTACCCTATGCATATGCGCTAACATCTTGAACATAAGCACTAACATACAGAGCATATGCACTAATCTAAGTATTTGCGCCAAACCTAGTTGCATATGCGCTAAAACAAACTGCAAAAGTGCTAAAATAATGCCGAAAAAATCAAAAAAAAAAAAATTTAAAAATCCAAAAAATGCCTAAAAACATGAAACTTTGAATCAAAACTTGAAAACAAGGCTCAGGATAAGATACATATCGGATACTCATACTCAACAAGTCACTGGTAATGCCGAACTTGCTCAAATCGATGACACTCCACCGGAATCACCATTTTGCCACCTCAGCAAGAATATTTTCAAACAAAAAGCTGACAAGGATAACAATGAAGTTAAAATTAGCCTTGGTTAATTTTATATTTACTATTTTTGAAGAGTAATTAATTTCAATGGGGCAATTTAATTTGGTTTTTCCAAATGAATTTAATTGACTAAATTTTTATCAATTATCATGAGATTAATCATTCAAACCAAAAATTTTGACAATTTCACAATCAATCTCCTGAGGGGGCACACAATCAGGATTTTCAATTTCTATCAGGCATTATCATGACTTGATTTAATCTTTGAAACAATGTTGTTTTCACATCATTTCAAAGAGGGGCAAAATGTATACACCTAAAATTGGCTATGAGCAATTAAATAAATATTTTATATCTATTTAATAATTATTCTTCTATTAAATAGTTAATTTGAAAAGATTAATTTATTTAATTCATTTTCATGTCTTTCTATAAATTAATATTTTATTAATTAATTCATCTATCTTATTCCTCTAATTAGTTAAATATCTAATATTTAATTATCCTATTCTTCTAATTAATTAAATATCTAATATTTAATTATTCCTCTAACCAAGTTAATTAAATATCTAATATTTAATTATCTCCTCCAAACAATTAAATATCCAATATTTAATACTTATTCTCCTATCCTATAGTCTCAAATATTAAATAATTTCTAAATTATTTAATCCCTTATTCAACTCATTCTTCCATCTCCACTTCATCTTCCCTTTGCCAACTCATACATCATGTGGCTAAGGAAATTAATATTTCTTAAATATTAATTCATCATTTATCTTCAACTTCCAAAATTAATGAAAATTGTTTACGTACACATATTTTCTAACCATTTACTATATTCTCTCCAACACCCCCTACATCTTAGGAAGGACTTGAGTCCACTTGTCCTCTCATGCCTAAATTTCCTCCAACCATCCCTAGATTCCCTCAGTCAGCAACCCAGTCAAGGTGAGATGAGTGACACTTGTCTTCTCCTTCCCCCTTTCTCTCAACCTTCACCTTTGCTCACAGCCATCCAAATCTATAGATCTGATCGAGACTGTTGATCTGAGCCACATCATCTAATCCTCTCAAAGTCTATAAAATCAAGAGCTTCAGTTGAGAGAGAGTTAGTCTTCAAAATAATCATATGCATCCATGAGTTTTTGAAGCAAATAGCAAATAGCAATAGAAAATATCAAATAGCATTTTAGCATAATCATGTAGCATTTGCATATCATAGCATCAGTTAATTACAAGTTATTAGTCCATTCTTCATATGCCATCTTGGAAGCCAACAGTGCATTGTCTGAGAGCACACCATCTGCAATCATGTAGTTTCATTGGTTGAATTTGGATTTCTTGTATGCATTTCTATTTGTATTTTGTGAAACTAAATTATTACAGGTAGCATTCAGAGGATGAAATTCAAGCTCACATAGTATCCAAAGGAGACAGTGGAAGATTATTTGTAACCTTTATGTTTGGAATACCACCAATTTTGCCTTTACCCTTGTCCTTATCTTTCTGATATACTTTGAATGTCTTTTTAGGTCTACTCATTTCCTCTTGATTTTCCTTCTCTACAAAGAATATATCCCATTTATCTACAGTCTCATCTGCAATCTCTTTTACCCTTCCAGCCATCAGGCTTACTTGTCGGTGTCCACTAACAAATACAGATCAGTTATCTTCAGAGATGAGTTCATCAATTTCTTCCTTGGATTTTATCGGATGAACAAACAAGAGTGCTTCAACTTTTAAATTCTTATCCAATTCCATCACTGATAGCCTTTTGGCTTCTAGTCTCATGTAGAGATCAATTGGTAGCTCATCAATCACTTCTATTAAAACTTTCTTGTATATGTCCAAGTGCAAAATAATACTTTCTTCAATTGTGTTTATGTCAGTATCATTTGAAGAAGTATACCATTTATTCACATTAGATAGATTACCTTCCTATGTTATCTCATTCAGTAAATCATTCAATGTGGGGTTAATTAGTGTCTGTTTCTTCTTAGGTGTAAGTTTCTTCTTTGGTTCCCTAACTTCCTGTTGTTTCTTTCTTAGTGTCATGGTTTTCTTAGGTGAAGGAGAGGGTACCGGTGAGGGTTTTCTCTTCCTTTCTACTCTTTTAAACTTAGCATCCTTCCCATTTTCAGTGTCAGAAGATGTTACAACTAGTGAAACATGTGCTTTAGGTTGTAGTCCTTCAAGTTCACTTGTCGATATACCACTGATGTTGATGACATTTTCTTTGATTTCCTTTACCTTCTTGGAGGCATCCCTAATGATTTTTTCTCTTTTCTTAGTCCTTTTCTACATAGATACATTGTTCTCTATGGTTTCTGCATTTCCAAAGAATTTCTTAGAGGGCTCTCTTGGTGAATCAAGTAGAGCTTTAGCATATGTTTCCAAAATAGATAATTCTACCTCATATTCCATCTCTATAACCCAAATAGTTCTAGGAATTGCTACTTCCATCCAAGTTTCATCTCTCTTAATAACAAAGCAGATTTCCTTGTCATATTTATCAACAATGCTTGTGGTAGTCTCTCCCTTGCTCTCATCTTAGATTGGAATGTCTTATAATAATCTATAATGTTCTTAATATTGTCAGTGCCCATACTGGTGAAAGCATCTTGTATCTATTTTCCTATCGGGATGTCATAACCAAAATCCTTGTGACCTATGTCGGGTATCTCCTTGGTGAAGTACAGCATCAGACATACCAAAAGGTTTCCAAAATGGAAATTACCTTTCTTGTCTCCCTTAATCTTCTTCAGGTTTTCAATTAATTCATCTTTAAGCCATTCACACACATAAATCTTAGCATTATTGTGTACCATCTCATATGCACTATGAATACATAGGCTAGAAACATAATTTAATCTATTTGCATAGTAGCTTTGTTAGCTAGTACCATTCTCACATATCTTACATTTATGTCCTTAACATCATTTACTCTAAGTGATCTATCATCAATTTTTTCTCCGGTTAAATCCATAACTCCTCTGTTAGGAATCTTCTTTGTTTTATCAGGCCTACTACCAGTTGAAGGTAAACCAGTAACTGCCTTAATTGCTTCCCTGGTTATTTTGCAAACTGATTCTAACCACATGAATTCTCCATGGACTCTGCTCAATACAAGTCTAACAACTTCCTTAGGAAATTCAGGAATGTTCAGAATCTCTACAAAACCTAAATTTTCCACAACCTTATGTTTGGGTTTGATTACTCCATTTTCATCAAAAATAACCTCATTAAATATTTTCTTCAACTCCTCAGTTCCTAGGTTTTCTATGTTGTAATGTATGTAAATTCTAGGGTCTTCTACAAATGCTACACCCTTAGGGATTTTTGAAAAAGCTCCTATAGAATCATCTTATTTCGCAATCTTGGGGATAATCTTGAATATGGGTCTAGGGAGTTTAAAATTTTCCACAATGGTAGGGCTTGAAATAAACTCTGGAACAAAAGATGAGGAAGCTATTTTAAAGATAAATACCTCTAAATTGAAATTCTGAATGCTTGAAAATCACTTCATAGCTTCGCCTTAGAATGCCTTGCTCAATTTCGCACTCTCTGATCATTTGAATGCTTGGTGAGTTCGAAATGAGGGTTTCCCGATGCTTTATAGCCAAAAAGTTCTTTAAAACAACATTAAATGCTTGTCAGTTAAGTGAAAACTTAACACATACGTCGATCAAGAAGAAATGTATCTTCTCACCATCAACCGAGGGTAGAATGCATGATCTTCAACTTGTTGTAATACCCCCTAAGGATTGTTCCTCAATTAGATGAAGAATCTCTTGTTGGTAAAGGATTACTTTGTTCTACCGGTGAAGATATAGTTTTATCAGTTCTATCATCACTCTTCTTAATCCATTGTTTTGAAAATTATTGCTTAACTTCTTCTACCTTTTCTTTGCCCTTTAAACTAGATCCTTTGTTGTTTGTAGGTGCATTATTGCTTCTACATAATTTAGCAATATGTCCAATCTTGTTACAATCATAACAAGGTACATTATTCCTTTGAATATCCTTGACCGGTTTGTGATCTGCATTGATTAGATAAATGCCCAAATCTTCCACAAACATATCATTTCACATTCATTCTACAATTTTCTGAATTATGACCAATTTTGTTGCATTTGGAACATTGACCGGTGGGTGAGTTTGTATTCTGATTATTTCTAAGTCTACATTGATTTTCTCTGTGACCATCTTTGTTGCAATTGAAACATTTGCAATTAAATTTATAAGCATTAGGTTGTCTTACCATTTTGTTCTCATCTTGATTGTTTGCAGTACCAGAACTTTCTCCATGTTCAAATCCAAGTCCATTAGTATCTCCATCAAGTTCTTCTGAACTTTTCTTGAATTTGTCTATGTTTATTTGCGGTAGCCAACTCATTTTCCAAAATTCTAACTTGTCTCATAAGATCAGCTTTATCATGTTGCATGTGAATCAAGTTTGTCTTTAATAGATCACTTTCATGACCAAGTCTCTAATTTTCATTTCCAGCATCATTAAGTCTCCTAGTCAAGTCTTCTTCATTCTTCTTCTTGTCTTCAATATCTTTACATAACTTCATAGTCATATATTACATTTCATTCTTCATATTACTATTTTCTTAACTCAACTTGTTTGCAATGTCTCTAAGATTTTATTTTTCATCATCATCATTCTGCATCTTCTCATGAACTTCTTTTTTTTAATTTTGTGCTATAAAAAAGTTCTCCATTTGTACCGGTGTCAGAATCTTCCTCAAGTTATTAGGCTTTTGAAAATAGAGAACCAGGCTCTGATGCCAATTGTTAGATTCAATGACAGTCCCAAAGACACTGAGAGGGGGGGTTAATCAGTGTCTAACCAGTTTACAGTATATTTAAACTTATTAATAACTTTGCATCCCAAAACAATGTACCGGTAAATAAGAATTATTGCAATAAACAAAAATAATAGAGACAACATAGAAAAATACCATAACACAAGATATTTAATGAGGAAACCCGATGTGGGAAAAATCTCGATGGGATTTGTGACCTACAATATTTACTCACTGGCCAATGAATAAATACTACTTACAATGAGGGGCATGCACATGCAGGGAGGCCAACAGCCTAGAGCTCACTGCTCAATAAAGAGTCACACTGACTACAAAATGGATTATCAAATCCAATATAATGTACTACTCAAAACAACATCTCTCATGCTAGGTTCAGTACCGATTTAAACTTAGTCAATACCTAAAACCTTTGCTATCAACTATATCATCTTACACAAAATTTGCCTATCCATTCCTATTACTAAATCCTTATGCAATAATGACCTATAAGATCTCATACATATATGAGTCTTTTACAATATATCATGTCAGCTTTACAAAAGATAATTACATTACAAAATAATTCATATAAAGAAAACTTTATCCCATATCGGTTGGAGTGTCAGTATGCTTGTTGCTGATATAATCTAAATGTTGATGAAGTGCCTGTCGGTGCTGGTGTTTGTCAGTGTATGAAGTTTGTGATGTCGAGCATGTAGAAACTAATTGTTGGTTACTTTCCAGTTGGTTGCCAGATGGTTGCCATCAATGACAACATCAACTATTCTCATAAGAGTGTAGAATACCAACAACATATTCCCACCAAGAAGGAAGTATTAGTAGAGGGAGAGGAAGATGGAGAAAGGGAATGGAACCAAAATGTGAACCAGTGTAAAAAAAGGATAAATGAAGAATGGCTTGAAGAAAAGAGGAAAATTGTCTTAAAGGCAAACGAGATTTTGAGGCAACATTTTAAAGAACCACAAAGAGATTTAATCATAACACTCAGCAAGGCCTTTGGCAAACCTGCATGCTGACACTTTCAGCGATGGATGTTCTCATTCATGTTAACAATTTTGAATGGGCGACAATACTACAAATGGGCCCAAATTTTGTCAAATAACATAAGGGACCAGTTCAAGGAGGTACGCAACACAAGGAATTTTTTCTTCACGTCCTATTTTGTTTGGGTGGTAGATAGATCAGGCCAATTTCTAGGGCTACAGACTAAGGGCACATTGGGAGAAGAAGAAGGACATAATATAGTGTGGGAGTACAATACCTAGTTGCCACTAAAAGAGGCCCAGCTGCATTATAAGAGAATAAATGATGCATTTTTTTCCCATTCTTATAAGATTAATAGAGGATATTGGATTAAAACTAAGCAAAAAGGCTATGGAATTAGTAAAGAAATGGGGGTGTTGGTTCATACAGAACTCCCGATCTACCTATCTGAGGGTGAGTGGGTTCATTGGAGAACCATTTTTGTTGCCTAGATACTATAGAGATAGAATAATTTTGTTGGAATATGCAAGACAAATGGTGCATTTCCAGAATTTGTTGTCCGCAAGGCATAAGACAGGGGTCACAGGTGAAGATTTCCCTTTGAATTTATCATTCTTTTCATGTCCTAAGATTCATATGGCAAAGATTGTTGAACAAGAATTGCAAGAGTTATTGTTGAAACCTTTTAATTATGCTCACCAATTTTATGATCCATACAATAAATTAAAAGGATTGATGCCTAAAGTATATGATGGACATCAGCTTGCCCTGGAGGATTTCTGGGATAATCTCTAGGATAGCTTTGAGGCAAGGGAGAAATTTAATCATCGCCTCATTGTTCCTCAAATAAGGGATTTTGGGATTGAGACCAACCTACCCAAGTAGCTACATGATGATGGCATTTTGTTGGATCCCATGTACAAAGAAACGGGAGTAGATAAGAGGTTGCTTCCCCAAATCGAATGGTTGCAACAAGAAGTTGTAGATATTGATACCATCTCTCAGCTAGTAATAGATAGAACAAAGAAGTGGTTGGGTCTCAGAATTAAACCAGCTGCCTCCAAAAGGAAACAAAAGAATATCCAGACTAACAATCCTCAATCCAAGGTACATAAAGAATATACAAGGAGGACATGGTGAGAGTTGAGGAAGAACACATCCACGGACCTGGAGGAAGAAGTTGAAGCCCCTTTAATTACAGAAGAATTGAAGAAAAAGTTGAATGAAATAATAAAAGAAGCTAAATAGCTAGCAAAACAAGTGAGTTTGGACATTATTGTTGGCCTAGGGGTTGCACCACAAGAAGAAATTCATCCTATCAGACCCGCTATTGAAGGTGTTTCAGCAACAATAGAGCACCCTACTCCAGAGGTTCAACCCTCTAGTGCTAATACCACCATGGCAACCACTACTCCCACTACCACAATTGCTACTTCTACAACGATGACACCTACCACCACATCAACTACATTGGTTACACCAACTATGACAACAACGCCTCCACCTGTGGTTACAACAATGATCACCCCACCTTTTGTTGATTCACAAGTGCCCATGCCTACAATAACTCCCATAAAGGAGATGGTGATTATTCATAATGTGCAGTCAGACTTAGATCAAGAGGAGGCAGAGCCAGCACTAAAGAAGGCAGAGCCCAAAAAGAGGAAAAGAATGACTCCTTCAAGTGCAGAGAAATGAAGGGGGTTCATCATACAAAAATTTTTAGAACTTATGCAGGTAACCCCCATGGACACTGATGATCAGGCTTTGTACCAGCAACAACAATGTGAAGGGGGGGAGTGGGACATGCACAAGATGAAGAGAACAATGAAAGACTTGTTCTCACTCCACGAGATGCAGAAAAATTGTTGAAAGACATTGTGGGTGGAAAAATAGAGCAACAAGAATAGGAGTCATCCAAGGACTTCAATGAGAAAGTGAGCGGGAGATTGGAAGAATATCAACAATAGCTAGATGTTGATAATGCTCTATAGGTAAACCTAGCCCCATAGATGCCTTCACAATAGCATCTCACCACACCAGTGTCTCCTACCCAAGAAGAATCCCAAGCTCCTCCCAATAAATAAAATTTAGAACGAGAACAACAACAGGAGGAGGAACCATCACAAGAGGCACGAGGAATGATGACACAAATAAGTACCCAAGGAGGAGATACAGATGAAGGGATACCAGAATGGGTAAACTTCACTTTTAATAAGAAGCAAAAGGTGATGTTGCCTAAAATTTGATTGCAACAAGCTATTAAGGAGGAGCCAATGAAAGCAAAGAAGGCCAAAATAATTCATCATTTGTCTATAACTGGCTCTGGTGAAGTAATCACCGATATTGCATCCTCTATGAAGGCAGAAGGAGAAGAGCCTTCAAAATATCAAGTATCATAGGTTAGGCTAGGGAAGTAGACCAGATGAGGAGAGTTGGGAACTCTTGAATTTTCTACTAGTATGGTAAGAAGCAGGATGGAGAAGGAGCATAGCTCCCAACAGCAGGTAAAAGCACAGTTAGAAAAGTATAAGTAGTTGCTTGTTGAGATGGGGAAGCCTTTAGATTCACGAGTCGATGACACACTGTCATCCACATCATCTCTCCCAGAAGGTTATGTAAGGGCCTTGATTGAAATAAGAAAAGTGGTAGCTACTATGAAATCATGGGCAAAAGCCAATATCTCAAAGGTAGGACTGTTTCTACAGCATACAACGGGAATCTATGAAGGAGTCTTCAAAATAGAGAAAGCAATAAGCAACCGCTCAGCAAACTAGGAAGTGAGGATTAGAGACTTCACCAAGGAGTGAAAAATTCTTGAATAAAATATTGGTCTTGGGTGAAGAAGTGTGTAGAAGTGAAGATTTGCTCGAAGGAGAGGATTTTGATAGTTTGAAGTTGTACATTTTTGCAATAGAATTCAAAATAGAAGTGCTTGAGCATTGTACGGTGAAGATTTTGGAGACATGTCCTCCCCTTTTCAAGTTAATGGGTAAATATGAGAATTTTATAAAGAAGTTGTTAGGGGCATATAGTCACAACATTTTGAGAGATGATCGCCTAAACGAAGGTATAGTGTTAGATCAATGGGACCAATATGCAACTCATCATTTTGCACCTACAGCTGAGTTTAATGCAGGGATGATAAATGATTGCTCATTTTTTACTTCTCAGTGTATACATGTAGAGGGGGTGATGGATAAATTGGTCGACAGATGAGAGAAGTCAAAGAAAATTTTGAAGAAGTCTGAGTTCCAGATTTTGTATGTTGTTGATCCTTCTGAAGACACAGTTGCATGTTTTATCAATAACTATAAGAGCTATAAAAGGAGTAGAAGATGAACCTATAGTTGCTACACATGCAATTTTGACTTATTTTTTCAAGATGTTTTTTATTACCATAAAATTTGAGAGTTCAACTACTGTACAACACTGACTTCAATTTTGGGCAAAATTTTGCATGGCTGTGATGGTCGATTTTGGGAATTCATGTTTCGTAGTAATAGTTAATTGGTAGTTTCATTAGAGTTTAAGGTAGAGACTTGCATGTCAGATGCAGCTTCTTGTTTTTGTAGCTCTTAGTTCAGATATCTTTTAATTCCTAGAATTTAGGACTTCAAACTCTATAAATTAGAGATTTTGATTCATTGTAAGGGTCCGTGAATTGATGATTTGAGGTCCAATTAGAGATTCTTTTAGAGATTTTTATGCAGATTTTATGAGTTTAGAAGATTTTGTGATACTCTTTGAAGTTTAATACAAAAAGTAGCTTGTGGATTGTCTGGTCTACTTGTGTATTCTATATAGTTGTGTTCATCATTATCTGGTAACTTCTATTATTTGGATCAGCAACTAGTTCTTTTGGATGCTTTGTTATTTTATGAATCATATTGCACATGTAAATGGTATATGAGGATTAAATTGATAGTGTGATTATTGGTTTGATGATATTCATTTATATTGGTATGTGAAGTGGTATGATTATATATTTTTTGGAGTTAGTCATTTGAATGTTGATTTAGTAATATTGATAATACTAGGTTATGAAATTCTAACCGTACGGATCATTCAGTTGTTATTGTATTAATTTCATTTTTATTTCCTTATTCCCTAGATCTATCTTTTGTTGTTTATTTTTGAGAGAATTTAAATCAGAAAATACAAAAAAAATTAGGTAATTTGAAATTATTTCAACCAGTAGGCCCCTTGACAGGTACAATCGCATCAACCATTGAGCTGCCCATCACCGTCAAGACCCGACTATAGAGACATTGGAGTAGTTAGTTTCCTAAAACTTACTGCTTTTTAGGAGAGGTGGTGAGTGCTCACATAAACTACCTAACTATTGGTGAGTGTGTCAAAACACCCATGAAAAGGAGTCCTCATAGCTCTGCAACAGTCTCTCTCTGGTTCATCAACTTCTCCGTCAAGGTGGCCTCCCTCTATCGTGTCGCATCCAGATCGGCTATCAACTGGAACACAGTAGGATGATCAAGATCACTAAATGTACCCTGCTATACCACTACAACCTATCAATAGAGGTCACTAACCTAACTCAATGTAGCATCATGTTCCCTCGTAGTACTCTCAGCTCACATCGTGACTTGGTCTCTCTCCAATGATAGTCTGCAGCTCTAGCAAGGCCTGGTCTCTTTTTCTCTTCATTGTGGCTAGCCATGCTACTCCTTACACAAGCTCTATCTGACCCTCCTCATATGTTACCTTGAGTCATGTTATAGTCTTGAATAGGTGTCTATGCCTCCCTACTGACTAGAGTGGTTGGTATGCATCCAATATTGAACCCTAGATCTAGAAAAATGGGACTATATCTGAAAGTGCCTAGTGGATGAAGCTCAACCACTCAATGATACCCTCTGCAATCATAAATGATATATTAATATCAACATATCCATCATATCATGTATATATATCACATATTAAATCAAAATTAAAGGAGCTATATGAGACAAATTGAAATCACAAAGCATACCAGGATCACCCCTCTACCAATTGAGATATCGTGGAGGCACCCTACTTGAGAATGCCCCTGTGGTCCCTGTTGCAGTTGGTGGTCATGGTGTCAGAGGTGCAACAGGTGATGGTTGTAGTCCCCTAGGTGTAAAAGCTCATGCAACTCTCATCGGGCTCTGACTAGCTTCTCGTTGCCTTCATGTTGGTCTCTTGCCCTCACCACCTTAAGATGACCCCTCCTCAATGTCTCCTCCTAAGGCTCTGGTGTCTCCTCCCTCTACATTGGCTATAAAAATGGGAGTGGACCTGATATGTTCCACCACTCATTAAATTCCTAAGTCACCTTGACATCATCTATGTTAAGTTGGGGTGGTATATCATCATTGTCACTGCCCTCTGAACTGTCCCGCACATCGCCAATGGTAGGGCGTGGTAAGTCCTGCAATCGCACAATACTCCTTGCTAATAGGACATAGGTAGGTGTGGCCAGTGGAACCATCTGAACCTACCCGAACTACCACATGCATTGACACTAGTAGGGGACAACTATGTGATCCTACCGCCCAACAAAAAACCTATATCATTGCATCCATGGCATCTGTGTCTACTCTGTAGCCTAGACCGCCATCTCCTAGAATGGCTACTAGACCATGTCTCTGATTTTGAGTAGATCAATCATGATCTACCAATATGTTAGATCAATGATCCTCCACTCGGCCCATCAAAGTGGGTATGTGTGCACTCGAGGCATATCCACAAGCATTAGACATGGGAACGCCATAGGCCTCGTACAGGTGATGTGCTCAAACATCCATACTTGTAATAATGCACATGTTGTCAAGCTCTAAAACACATGGTGAATGTAGCAAGATAGCTCATATTAGAGATGCACGAGCATGCTCTATCCCAATGCAAAAATGGTGCCCTCCTCCTCCATCTCTTGGACTAATGGTATGAATCTCACTGCTAGCTTTGAGCCTCATCCATCGGTGAGCACCCACAATACTATAGTCACAATCATTATGTGCTAGATCAATCATATCAGCCTCCATCCTTGTCCAAGTTCTTTAAGGTAGGTGTGGTTGGTTGTATTTATCATCGGACCTAGACCTCACTCCTGTAGTGCACATAGCTCTCGTACCAATGAGATGGATGGTGCTACAATGGGTAATCTTAGGATGTAGTAAACATCTATCAAGTTCATTGTTATCTCTCCTATGGGTTGGTAAAATGACATCTTTTCAGTATCCCACCTCTCCATTACAGCTCTTAGCATTGGCACAAGAAAGCAGAACTCTAGCATGTGGTACACCCACTAGAGTCCCACTCTCCAAAGCCATTGTCAATTCGCTACAGGAAAATCCTCTTCTCTCTCTTGTAACAGGATAAGGAGATGTCCAGATGTGTGCTCCCAGACCTCTGGTAGTGTCTTCACCAAAATAAATTTATGATTAGTTTCTTGTATATCCCCCAAGACACTAGCACTCCATTTAGATGCCAACATATTTGATGGACACCATCATCTCCCATAGACACCAGTGCATTTGGTGGACCCCAGCACATCCACCAGATAACCCTATGTATGTTTCCCATGGGATGAATGCAGAAGTCTAGGACCTAGCACATCTCAAGGATGCATGCATTGCTCCAAAACATAAAATCATCATAAAATGCATAAAATCAACTAGAATAGAGTCATTCAAGACTCACTTGCTATGGTTGCTTGCCCTGGTCCACTACAGTCTGCAACTCCTCGATCTTGCTTTCTCTATGCTCTCATCTACATGGCATTTTTACTGAGGCTCTATAAAAATCTCAAATAAAATACCCACAATGAGTAATGTTAATGACCCCTCTAGGGGCCCACCCCTCGAGTATATAGCCGAATTGTCCTAGCCCCTTTTTTGTGGCTCATTTGGCTCACCCTTCTTCTTGTTTTTCCCACCTCACCAAGGGAAAAATATGAGGGGGCATATACTTGCCTTCATCATATTTTTCACTTCCCAACTATACTAACACTTCTTAAACATTCTTCTTGTCGTAGTAGTTTCCACTATTTTTAATGCTAACCTAGTTTGATCTTCACAATACTTGAAATTTCATTGTGAAATACTATGGTTTTCATAAAAATATGGGGGCATTTCCCATGTCTACCTGGTTGACCTATGTTTCCTCTATAGTATCCCTTTTAATATGTAGTTATTGCATTTAATGAACTACATGGGTTTAACAAAATTACTTTTCTAGACTACTTTAGTGCACTTGATCCCTTGAGTCAATCAGTTCACTAAAGTGGGGGAAAAATAGATCCTCTGGTATAACCTAATTTTGTTCTTGTATTTCCATAATAGTTAGTTTATTGTCCTGTTATATACTTCAATATTATGCAATTTCATAGCTTGGTTTAGTGGTCATTTTATTGTTATGTTTTTATCCCCCAGCTCATATTTAGTGTCATTTTAAGTGAGGTAGCGGCAGATAGTTTGTTTTCTTAAGATTCATCATCTTAGAGGTAACAAATTCCCCCCTCTACAAAAGTTGGCTTCAAGAAGCTCATAGAAAATACTCTCTTATTTTTATGAGAAGTTGTAAGAAGTCATAGATGTATTACACAATGGGGGAGGGGATGCCAACAAAGGAGGAATTTGGAAACCTAGACCCTCTTTGGAAAAATGTGATGTATAATTCTCATGACCATCCAAACTTTGTTGTACACATTGTAATGCCCACCAAAATACCCCAGAGAAATATAACTAAATACACACCAATTTTTTATTTTATTTTTTAGCAATACAACACATAACATCACTTAAGTAATGCAGCAAGCACCCAACAACATTTAAGTGTTATGAACATAGAATAATTCACTCAACCTATTCAAAAAATTACGCAAGCGAAATACAATAAATCATTACTACTAACTCCCTAGGGTATCTCAACGCCATTAATTAATCTACCTACATAAGAAATAAGCATTTACTTTCTTCCAGGCTAATATGTCATAAACTTAATCATTATATACACATAGGTGCAGCATAGCAATACCTAATACTCATGGTACGCAACCTACTTAATCTTTCATTTAATATGAGATTCTAAATTTTAATGGATCGTAGTTTCCTTTTTCTCTTAGGTTCATTTTATACACCAAGTCCAAATGTTTCTATTACCATTAACCAACCTTCGACTATTAACATCACCATTCACATACCAAGATTAACCCTTACATTGCATTAACATAATTTCGGTTTACAATTAACTTCCACATAGTCATTTATAATTCTATGCTCCTAGCATACTTATTACTTCATCATGATTCCAAAAGCACATAATGCAATACTAACAAACTCTCCTTAAACATTTAATCCATAGCCCATTTAATTATCATAAAATCTCTTACACTATATCAATTAACCAACAATCATCTTATTACAAATTAAGAACTACATGAATTCATCTCAACACAAACTAAGATACAATATCCTAATTCTATGACAACTAATAGCATCCACCAAATGGAGATGTAATCTTAAACCATAACACATGATACATCCTAAACCTTCCCTAAAAGACAACCATTCATTTTATCATCTACTCATACACCTACTAGTAATTTCCATTAATAAGGTTATTAATTATTTCACTATGCTCATCCATACAGTATTTTCATAAGGAACATTAAATTACATCCCAAGCATTATAAGATATCAATCCAACCACTAGATCACTGTCTACAAAGTATGATACTATAATTTCAAATCTTTAATCACAACTCATAAACATGTCCTAAGATATCTTCCAATATTACTCATACTCATACATCCTATCGAGGCATAACATTTCTTCTACTTAAAGCATTAGTTAAAGACATCATTTCAAGACTAATACCATTATCATAAACTTTACACCATTTCCTTTTAACATGGCTCATCAAGAATACAAATTGTATCTTTTAATTCCAAAACCATATTACTTATCCACATCTCATGCATCCATTTCATTTAATATAAATGTGTTACAATACAACTCAAGGTTCATCATTACAATCATCTACCATAACCATAGTTATCACTACAACTAGAACAACATAGTCATTTCTCATAAACATGATTTCTTTTACAACCATTACATAAGAATTTCATTACATAAATCATATCATCATTTACATTCTTGCTGAAATTATTATCCATGAACAATCTGAAGAAGCATCCTCATCCACGCAAGAAGAATCCAAAGATAGGAACATCCCAATGGTTTAAAAGCACCAACCACCTGACCATGTGGAACCAAAGGAACCACCCCTCGTGCTAGGAGATAAACAAAGTCCCAACACACACTCTACATCTAAGATGACACTTAAAACCAAAGAGACTAAACAAGACAAGGACACTCAAGCAAGAACCATCACAAGATAGCACAAATAGAAAACTCCAAGAGACGCACAAAATAACAAGGCATCAATACATCTCAAGCAAAGGATACATGTAGGAGCGGAGTGTCATCACATGCTATCCTCTCACAAAATATTTCCAATACAGAACCCTTCACCGTGTTGGGTCTCAAATCAACAGATTGGATAGGTTCTAAGGAAATGCCAACTCCTATGGTCAAACCTTCCAATTGACTTGGCCAACTTATAGAGTGAACCTGTTTAGTTGTTAACTCTCTCACTTCAGGCTCTGCAGGACCTAGGCGGGTATACCTATTCACCAGTTGTCTTTAATGACCGGTGTTTTTTATAGCAGATTAAGTGTCCTGATCTGGTTTCCTCCTATCTCAGGATGGCATAAATTCCTAGGATGGAGACATAGCAGATGAGTTCAAGATTGTTGTTGTAGAAGCTATTAGATCTATGTTTCCTACTTAGTTACTCATGTTTCTTTAAAATGACATACAATGAATATGATGATAAGTGTAATCTGTAAATAACCAGTGCCTTCTTCGCTATTTGGGCTACAGAGTCATTATATTTTCTTTAGGACTTACTGTGCGGACCTGTGAGATAGTTTTTTAACCCACCCCTTTATGGACCTGTCGGTTATTATTCTTTTGAGATCAATTGAATGCTTATATCATAAGTTGCTTGAATGAATTTAACCCTACCTTTAAGGGACCATTCAAGTAAGTACTGCGAAGAACAATTATAATTCACAAGCAGAACTTTTATTTCAACCTTATAACATACAACATAAATTTCATTCCAAGAATATGAATAACCTTATCTCTTTGGGTAATATCACAAGCGATTGCCAAAACAAAATGAAATAATCCACAACACATACGCAAAGAAAAACAACTGATCATAGCATGTATTCCATCAAAATTTGAACAGAAAACTTACAGGTTGGCATACATTGCTATCTTGTTCCTATGTGTCTATTTGTTACCATATTACAAAAACCTCTCTCATATATATATGAGAGCAAAAGTTATTTATGAAAAGACGTGTCTTTTCAAAATACTAATTGTTGATTTGAATATTCCTAACAAACTTAAGTAAAAAGAGATTAAGAATTCCTAAATGATGAATATAATCATCTTCTTTGAAAGTCTTGATCTTAACACTCTGTTTCTTCAATTCTTCTCCTTGTGAAAGGTATTCGAAGATCATCTGATTGACGGTAGGGGCCATGTCTTTGCTTCGGTCCAATCTTGACAGAGCCCGATCCTTGATGTTTACAAGCTCATTCCGCAAATCTTCCATAGACATTACTCCTCCTTCTTTATAGAACGAGGGCATTCCAATAGGGCTCCCATCATCCAATTCTTTAAGATCTCGCTTTAGCATATCTTTGAATTTAACATGATCTTCTATATATGAAGTCCCTTCAGCCTTCTCCTCTGGCGTCATCACATCAACACTGCTTATTACCTCATGCAATCGTGCTTTTAACCTTTCATGCTCTCTTAATGCTTTTATGGTTATAGTGTACACCCTCCAGTAATGTTTGACATGTATAAGCATGGTGTTGAATTGGTGTTCAATGATGTCGTTAACCAATTTATCCATCTTTTGCTGGATATTATTTACCTGTTTGGTAGCCTTATCTGCTTGATACTTCCAATATAGAGCATCAGAAACATCATCCAAGCTCTGTCCTGTGGGATATGAGGCATATTCATTCAAGGGAGTCCCTGTCTCAAGTTGTAATATTTTCGTTTGTAACTTTTGGTTCTCCTCTTTAGACTTTTCATACAAGACCTTATAGGTAATATTTTCCCTGACCAAAAACTCTATCTGATCCATATTTAATTTGGCTACATCCAGGTTCAACTTTGCAGTGACCCTAGGGTCAGTCTTTCCAACCTGATGAATCATGAGGTGTCCAAAGGTTTCTTCGATATCCACAATAATTGGCCTTTTTCCCTTCGGATATAATGCCCATTGTAGGAGAGCCTTTTGATCAGGATCATACCCAAAGCCTGGGAAATTTATCTACCTCTTGAGGCAACACTTGTTGATTCAAGTCCTGTTTCTTAAAGAATTCGTCAAACAGAAGTGTTGAATTTATGACCCAACCAGAAAAGATGATAACATCAGCCTCTTTTAATATTTTCCTCCCTTTCTCAGGGGTCATATCTTTCATGAGGGTATCGATTTCATCCTGTAGTCTCTTCATCTGTTCTTCTTCTGGTCTTCCAGCCATGCTTTGTTTCACATGGGCCCCTTTATACTGGTACAAGAATGAAAGGAATTCCCTCGAAGAGGCGAATCCGTCATTAGCAACAAAGTCCTCATGCTCTGTCATCCTTATGTCAACTACATCTTTAATGTTGAATTCACCAGTGTCCACATCCACCTATGCTTCAAAACCGGGGGGATAATCTTCTCTAGGAGAGTCAGCAGGGATGCTACTAGCAATTGATTTCGGTGACATGTGAGCCAGTGGTTGACTATCCTTTTCAGTATTGATAAAATGAAGGAACTATGGGGGCACTCTATGCATAATCTCTACTTCATGTTGAAGTAGCCTTTTAGCTATCTCCAAAGGGTCTTGGAGGTTTCCAAGCAAGTCTCCATCCACCATCCCCCTTGCTCTTTTCCATTTGAAGGCTTCCCAAGTCATTTCGCTTCTTTCTCTCAAAACCCTGGCCTCTTCCCTTTCAAGGTTCTTGATTAAGTCATCTGGCATTTTAGCCACATGTATTCTGGCTTTTAGTTTTTGTGACACCCTGGCAGCTCTTATATATCCCTCAGGATCAAAGTTCTCTCTAGGATCACCCAGAGTCATGCCATAATAATCTAATTTATTTTGAAGTAAATGATAGCTTTTTGAACTTTTAACAATAAAATCAGAAAAAACCAATAACCCTGGAACAATGGATTGTTTACCAAAATCCGTAAGATGCTTGGCACTGACAGTAGATAATTGTCTCACAATCTCCAGGCTAGCCACCCTGTTTGGTACTGTAATTGGAAGCATGTATGGCTTTCCTTCATACCCAAATACCCTGATTTCTGTATGATTATTGTGGCAATACCAGTCACCCCAGTTGTGATCAATCTGGGACTCTGGAGAGAAGTCTTTTGGCCTGAGGAATCTCTTAAATTTAGGGGACAAAGTATAATCTCTATGTTGTCCAAAGGCCGCACTAAGGGGTTTCACAAAATATTCCTGAAAGTGCCAGTATTAGTTGTTCATGAATCTTTGATCCCATGCAGAAACCCATAACTGAACTGGTTTCTTCAAACCATTCTTATCATAAGCTCTGATGCAGAAATCATCTGACCAAAAATTGATTTCTTGTCCACAATAAAGAATAATGTGCATCAATAAAGAGTACAATGAGAAATGGATATTCACAAGGTCTCCTTTCAACTTTTCCAACCCATGATTTAGGGCATCTGCAACATAA
The DNA here is from genome assembly GCF_030272615.1 of Cryptomeria japonica. Classification (NCBI taxonomy): domain Eukaryota; kingdom Viridiplantae; phylum Streptophyta; class Pinopsida; order Cupressales; family Cupressaceae; genus Cryptomeria; species Cryptomeria japonica. The sequence goes on along the minus strand of NC_081412.1, from coordinate 357,348,959 downwards.
GTGGCATAATCAAATGACCTAGGGTCTTTCGATTGTAAATCAGCACATAGAACCATAACCCCAATATCCATGAGAGGATGAGCCTCTAAGCCTAATACTTGGGCTGCAGCATAATATGTATACTTAAAATATGGATGGAATTGGTTGACATCAAATGGCACCTTGTCATTTTTGCTGAATGGAACAAAGGACCCGCCCACTTTCAGCCGGTGAATGGGTAATCTCCATGTCCTATAGATGTTTTCCAAGCTAAATAATTCTCGCGATAGTTTCTGCATATCAATTTTCTCTTCTACTTCCCAGTCTAGATCAAATACCATATCAATAGTCTGTTTGTTAATCACCACCAAGGGATTCCCTCGGTAGTCTCATATGGTTTTGGTTCTCGGATCATAGCAATCGACCAGAGCTTTCATTAATTCAACATCCACAAATACATTTGGGACTACCAATTTCCCTAAGTTTTTCTTCTATAGGTTACTTATGGGCTCAGGAGCATCCCTTCTCTTGTAGCTAAACAAGAACAACTCATATCCTCTGATTTTAGTCCATATGTCTCCTAGATGTTCAAATCTATCTTCCAATCCTTCTTCTTCACTCTTGATCTTTTTTGACCTCACACTGGATGTCGGGCACTGGTCTAGCAAATCCTGAGTCAAAGCTCTACCTTCCTTTTTCTATCTTTTGGGCTTCTCTTCAGGGTTTAATTCTTTCCCTTTTCTACTCTTTTTAGAAGAAGAAGAAGAAGGTTCCATAATTTCAGTAAATATGAGAAATCACACTTACTTGGAGAATTGTCTAACTCTTCTGATTGTCGTTCACGAACTTCAGCAAATCCCTTGCAACTTTCAGTCTCTTAGCATCAATCTAGTTTTTATGAAGATTCGATCAGCTTAGCTGTAATTGCATGGGAAACTTGTGCATAGTTAATGTCTCTGCGTCTATAACGGCTATTCAAATGTTTAAACTTAATTGCAGATGTGACATTCTCACTTGGGCTTTTAACTCTTTCGCGGGAAGTACTATTCAACTGAAATGATCGTAAATCGAGTTTTTGATGAAACCCTTGTCTTCGGCTGAATACTTTGATCTTTCATCGAAAGCTCACTTTCCTCGATATCACTTCATCGACGAATAGCCCTTGTTGAAAAACTATTTTCAAGTCTCATCGAAATCATCTTTTCCTCGATGAACTTTCTTTTGATAAGTCATTCGCAAGTTTCATCGAAATCATATTTCAATGAGTTCTGTTCTTCGGTGAAAGTTCATGCAAGCTCTTCGAAAGTCTTTTTTCCTCGATATCCCCTTTATCGATAAAACCCCTCTATTTTTGTTTGATAGAATATTATCGATGAGATTTGCATTTCAATGAATGCTTTTCGAATTTCTTCGGCAGTTGTATCTCCTCGAAATCACTTTTTTCTTTTCACTTTTCGATGAAACTGGAGTATCGATGAGCGGCTTCCTTCATTTATCGAAAGTGATATTCTGCCGAAGACATCTTTACATAGTGTTTTACACGTCATGCTTTATTTCGATGAAAGTATTCTTTCGGTGAAACTCCTTTTGAGATGCTCGATATGATATTTTGGCCGATAACCTTTTCATTTTCATGCCTATGGGAAGATTTTTTTTTATTTCAAATATAGTGTTCAACACACGGCATAACCCTAATAGACATGTGGAGCCATCTCTACCCATGAGAGAATTGAGGGAGATTTGACTTACCATCTTCATGGCCTTCTCATGCTTATCCTAAAACATCCTCCGTAGGAATCAACCATGAGGCTCAAAATATAAATTATCTTCTTTAAATGAGATCTAATTACCCATCCAATTAATTCATTATTAATGTTATCACTTGTTTAAAACAAAGGAAAACCCCCATGTGCCCTGGGAGTCTAGACTTCATGCATCCTTACTAGGAATCCTCATGCAAGCCTATCTCTCATGACTCTGGTCATCACATGGAAGCCCACTCCCCCTACCATGCTCCAAAAACAACAATAGAAAAGAGGCTCCGATTCAAATTCCAAGAAGCGATCCATACTTCATCATGCAGCCCAACAACACATAAAACATACAAGGAAAAACCATAGCCAAAAAGCGTAAAGGCTTAAATCCATTATAATGCAAAATGAGCCTCAAAGTGGAAATCCATATCATATAAGAAATATTCCATAAATAAAATATATCAATTTTGTTGTCTCCATAGCAATAACATCTTAATGTCTCCACAGCAATAACATCTTGTTGTCTCCACAACAATACCATTTTTATTGCAACATCTCAATATAAGAAAAGACTCAAATCTTCAACAATAAATAAGTCAAGAATGTTTCAGCATATAAAACATAAAATCGCATCAAACTGATAAATAACAGTAGCTGGAAAATGTCTACAAAATTTCCAAAAAGCCTATGGAATGAAACCAAACTCGAGAATCCAAATCTGACTGGAAAAAAAGTGAAAACATCAAAGATAGGTAGAATAACGCTTTTGTGATGCAGAATAACATTTTTGCACTTAAGTTTAGCGCTTATGCATTGCAGGTTAGCGCCTGTGTTAATAGTTAAGCACATGTGCAGCTAAGGACAATGCTTTTGCACAAAAGCTAGAACAAATGCATAGAAAGACGGCACAAATGAAACAACAGACAGTGCATATGTACTGAAGAATAGCGCAAATGCAACGAAAGACAGCACAAATACAAAATCAGTGCTTTTGCATAAATAGGACGGAAAACACAGAACTTTAGACAGAGATTAAAAATGAAACTTGAAACATAAGGCTTCAAAAAACATATGCATAGAGTCACCCAGAATAGTAGATTTAAAGGGCATAAATGAAATAAACAATAACCACTTAAAAGCCAACATTCAATCGAAAATTATGTGAGGCCCTACCCCAAGCCAACATAGCATTTTCATTATTTTCATGTTGGACCTATTTTGGATACTATATTTTGATGCATTATGGACCCAAATTTTATATGATCTCGTGTTGTGGATAACATTGATATGATTATGTAATTTACTTTGATTTGCAATACATTTTTATACTAGAAATTATGGATGTATTCTCTATAGGTGATTTAATTCCATGATTATGATGATGATGCCATTTAGTAGATTATTTATGTGGATGTTATTAGATAATTGGATACTTGATTTTTATAATTGAAATTGTATGCGATGTCTGAATTGTATTCTTTTTTTGATAACATTAAATGTGATTTTTGGAATTACTAATGTGCAAGTGAGATGTGCAGGAAAATTATTCCATGTGACCATGCAAACTATTTGAAAAATCAAGCCTAGGCCTATGTGCGATTGTGAAACCAAGGGTTGTCTATTTGGAGAGACAACACCTCATTTGTAAATGTGTTTTAATTTTAAATGTTATGCTTGGATGTATGTTTAATTTGTAAATTGTTTAATTTATAAATTCCAAAAAGAAGGGGCATTTGCCATGTGTATTTTAGTGATCTGTAATTCTTTTGTGGTGTCACTTGACACGTGTTGTAAGATGAGTTGGCAATGACATGTCCCCTTTTGGAGGAAATTTGTTTTACCAATGCATATTATGTTACAATTATCCTAGAATGGTCCCAAGAAAACCTTGGATAGGGAGCCATTAGAAAGGTCAACTCAGGGTTGACCCATAGGTAAACTTTGGGTGGACTTCTAGGGGATTAAACTAACTCCTAAGGTCAAGTTAGGAGAATTTTTAGAGGGCCATATGATGTATCTATGGATGAAGGCCAAATTTAGCCATGTGTCCACTCCCTAGGCCTGTTTAACCTCCCCAAAAATTGAGTTTCCCAAGTTGGTCAAATTTCATCTTTAGAAGAGCCTTCCTAGGTTAGATAACCCTCCTCATGAGTGGCATTTCTCTTCCCCATTCCTTTTACCTTTTTTGAGGTGTCTTGGCTAAAGAGTCTGTAAGGTATTGGGAAGACCAACCAATGAACAGTCTTTACCCTTCCCAAGAGGGTTGGAAAGAGTAAGGAGTGTTTTCATAGGGAATAGTTTGGGAGGGAGAAGTTGGATCACCCACTCTCCATTTTGGAGACTTAGATTTTTAGAGCAATTTTTGGTAAGTTTTTTAGAGGATTTTGGCTAAGTCTTGAAGGAAAAAGGTTCTAGATTTGGGCAGCTCTCCTAAAACTTTTTTTTACCCTTTTGGCAGATTTAAGATTGGTGAACTCCTATCTCATGTATGATGTTGTTTTTTGAAAAGATTGTTGTTGTAATTGTTTTCCATTGTTGTTTTTTTTATATGTGTAGGAAGATGTAGAGTTCTTCCTTATGTGTTTTTGGTTGAGTTTTTATGTTATTGTTTTGGGAGTTTTCAAGGCCAAACTCACCCTTGGGAGGGTAGAGTGGCCTTGGGGTGAAGGGTTGTTTGACAGCCTATGAGTGAGAGGCTCTCTTTGGAAGAGAGTGATTCTCAAGGGATTTTGTGAGCCTTGTTGCATTGTGATTTGTTTATGCAATGAGGGTCATAAGGGGAATTGCATTGGCTTGTATGTCTTGGGGGACATAAGGGATTATAGAGACAAGTTTGAAACTTGTGGATGTGTTATATTTGCAGCATTGATATGGCATTATGTTCTCTACTTGCAGAATTCTCCTCGAGGTACTTAGTCCACCTTCACCCCACTTCAAAAGTCACAGAAGTGACATTGTTTAATCCTTAGGTTGGGAGTGTCTTTTGTTGTTATGATTTTTTTGCTTGTATGTGTTTGAATGTGTGTTTCCCGTCTAGCCTTGATTCTCCTAGCTTGGGGGTGGCTTCTAGTAAGCCTAGGTTGGGAGGTGAGCCTCCATGGTCACAACCTTCAAGTTCTATTGCAGGTTTTTTCTTGGGAAAATATTGGAGGAAAAAGCTTGAGTTGAACCTATTTTTATTCTTTGTATTAAGAAAATATATGTATTTGGCAAGCCCTCATTTAGTAGAAATGATAGGCTAGGTTTTGTATCTACCTATTTGTAAAAGAATTTCTTATTGTATTTTAGTAGCAGCAAAGAAAAGAAAAAGAATTTTCTCATTGTATTTAGTTGCAAAAAAGTAAATGAACTATTGGAATAGATTTTCCAAGTGAAAAAAAGATGTATTTTAAATTTGAAGTATTACTATATTTTTGCAAAAAAAAAGGAATTACATTTGTTGAATATTTTTGTGTTGATATAGTTGCTGGAAAAGAAAGATTTAGAATGATATTGTATTATGTCTTTAAGTGTTAAAAAAAATCCATTAGATCTTGCAGCTTATTGTATTAAATGTTCTTTTTTTAAAATAATAGTTGCAGTTGTAAATAAACAAAATTCTGCTAATCTTCTTCTATTCTATAATAGCATGTTAGCGAAAAGAATATAAATCTAGTTATAGAATTATTAAATCAAAAGAAAAATTACTATTCTGTTATTTACTATTTTGTTATTTACTATTCTGTCATTTACTATTTTGTAAAAAAAAAGAGAGGAATAGTTTATCTAGTCTGTACAAATAATCTGTAACAATTATATATATATATAAACTTATATATATATATATATATATATATATATATATATATATAAGCTTAGATCAGGATGGGGGAGCCGAGGGCTCTACCCCACCCTGCCCCCTCACGGCTTGCCACAGTGCGGTGTGGCCGCCACTGCAGATTAAGCCACAGTGGACGACTCAGCTGCCACTGCTAGTTAAGCCGTAGTGGTCGGCTCGTTCGCCACTACGGGTTAACCGCGATGGATAGTTTGGTCACCACTGCGATTAAACCGCAGTGGTCAGTTGCAGCCACCATTGTGGTGAACCTGTTCGACCCTGCTGCCCCCTTTGAAGACTCTTCGGCCTCTCTTCTCCCTCCTCGCTGCCATGAAACCTGCAACACACACACACACACACACACACACGAAAGGCAACAAAATAATAATAATAATAAGATATGTTAAAATAAGCGACCCTAACCCATTTTCGGGTTAGGGTTAGCATTTTTTAAAAAAAGATGTGTTAAGATATGCAACCCTTGGGTTAGGGTTAGCATTTGGAAACAAAGAAAAGAATAAGTTAGGTTATAAGAAATAACCCAACCCTAATTAGGGTTCAAAATTTTAAAATGATTAAAATTGAAAAGAGGGGGGGAAACTCTTTTAAATTTGTGATGGGTAAAACCCATTTACAATTTAATAGGAAAGTTATTTTAAAACCCATTTACATTTTAATTATCTAAATAGGAAAGTTGTTCCTACATTAGTTTTTGAGGGATTAATTTTTATATGGTAAATATTATTCACATAATTAATTTTATTTTATTAACGAGGGTTATTAATGAGAGATTTTATATAGTTAGTTTTCATATTTAAAAAAATATGGATGTTTGTGTTGGCATTACAATAGAAAGGAGATTGTTGGCATTTCATTAAGGATATTGAGAAGGTTGTTGGAGATTGTTGATATAACTGAAGAAGGATGATTACTGTCTTTATAATATTATTTTGTCATTGATGTCTAGAAATTGATTTTCTGATTTAGCATGATGTTGCCATTTCTTGAGAAGTATATTTTGATGAGTATTAAGAGATAGGTAAGTGACACATAAATAATGTGATAATGAAGGGGAATAATAAGTCATTCAATGGGCAACTATTACCAAGTTAGACAATGATGAGATCATGTTGTTTTGATTGTTTTGATAGCCTACATATGTTGTTGATTATAAGTTTAATACTGTACTATGTCACCGAGCAAAGAACCTAGTTGGTAAACCCTAAGGTACATAGTCGGTAAACCCTAAGGTTATCGATATCAGTTAAAGAAGGTAGAATGTCTACCGAGTGAAGTTTAGTATTAACTGAGTAACAACCAAGTTATAATAGATCGCATTGGATGGATAAAAGCATTGTTTAATGAAGGATGCTAATGAGATGGAGTTGATCAGATGATTGGTTTGTCGTGCAAGAAGTTTGTTAAGGATCTACGGCAATGGAAAGTCAAGAGGAAGATCTACAACACAAATTGAACCACAATAACCTAGCACAAGTTCCAGGGAAGGAATGCAAGTTCCAAGGTGAGGTAAAATATTTTTCAGATCGAAGGATACGTCGAACCTAGTCAAGTTTGATGATCTGATGGCTAAGATTGATCATGGGAAATGTATAAAGGAGATTAAGCGGTTAGAAATTATTTATAAATAAGGAATTGTTGATGAACAATGAATGCGGGCAAATGTATGCACGGTGATGCTATAGGAATATTTACCGAGCTCAGAAGCTTGAAGATCTGATTGGAGAATAGATTGAGAAGCTCAGCAATCCCAACAAGGGACAAGATAAGTCTTATGACAAGATTGTTTTGAGCAAATAGAATCTGCTTTAGCATTTCAAATGTGAAGTTGCAGATATATTTTATTATTGTTATTTATTTTGTAAGTGACAGAAAATCTCTTAACCGAGTGGACCTAATAGTCTTATTTGTAAACCCCCTAGCAAGGTAACATTCTAAATGAGTGTTTGAAATCCTTTGACAAGGTCACTTCTAACAAAGTGCAAGACTCTAACAAGTCTAAGGGAAATCCCTTAACCGGGTCACATCTAGCAATGTGTTTGTAATCTTTAACAAGATTAGCTTTTAACCAAGCATACTCTAGAAGGGTATATTTCTTAGTGGGTCCAAAATCCCACAGTGGTTTTTCCCTATTTGGGTTTCCATGTTAAATCTGGTGTTATATGTGTTGTGATGTTATATGTTCATGAGTTTGAATGTTTTACAGTTTTGGTTATGTATTCTGAAGTATAAGCTACAGAGGTTGAATCTGTTGAATATATTGAAGATTAAGTTTGTATGATTCACCTCCCCCCTCTCATCTTGTTAACTATAGGCATCAGAGCTTTGGACTCCGGAAGAAAAGTTTAAAGGTACTTGAGGCAAAGATCTGAAGATGTATAAAAGGGATGCACCAAAGCTAAACAAGTCAAGTTTCTCCACATGGCAGAAAAGGATGAAGTTGCATTTATCAGGAATTGGAGAATATGCAACATATTATCTGGAGAATGATTACATAGCGCCTAGCACCAGCCCGATGACCATGGAAGAGATAAAGGCAAAGCAAGAACATATTCAATCTATGATTGAAATAACACCAGCATTGACCAACTCAAAGTTTAATGATCTAAAAGGTTGTAATGATGCAAAAGCAATGTGGACCAAGCTCATATCTGTATATGGTGGTGATGAATATGTTCAGAGAGAAAAAGTAGATATTCTAATAGGACAACTTGAATCCATGAGAATGAATGAAGGTGAGAACATAACACAATATAGTACAAGGTTAAAGGAAATTGTCAATCAAATTAAAGGAGCAGGAGGAACTATTGAAGAAAAGGATGTAACAAGTAAGTTGTTGAGAACCCTTCTACCTGCTTATGCCATTCAAGTCTCTGCAATCAATGAATTAAGGTCTATACCAAACATGCCAGTCTCTTTGGATGCCACTATCGGTAAGCTACATGCATTTGAGTTAAGTAATTTTGATAACAGTGGGTCTTCGGTAAATAAAGTTGAATCTGCATTCAGTTCCTTTCATATTGATGAATCTGATGACTATGATAGAATGAATAAGTATTCTAAAGGAAATCACAGTGGAGCAAGTGAGAGATTTCATAAAAATATGGAAGAAGTACACAAACTATATGAGTAAATCAGAAAGCAAGAAGAGTTTGAAGCACTATTGGCCAGAAGGTTACCGAGAGGCAAAGGTAAGTATAAAGGAAAGCTACCTTTAAAATGTTTCAATTATGATAAAATAGGACATATGTCTTTTAACTGCCCTAACAAAGAATCTATTGAAAAGAGAGAATACCGAGAAGATAGACATAAAGACAATCACTACAGAGGACACCAAGACTTCAGGAGGAGAGATAGAAAGACATTCCTAGTAGCTGATGAGGAATCCAACGATGATAAATCTGATGAAACTAATACAGAGGAAGTTGTTTATGTGGCTATTAAAGATGTATCAGATGAAGAAAAGTATGAAGAAAAATCCCTAATATCTCGCATAAATAAAAATGATTCTTGGATCATAGACTGTGGATGCTCACATCACATGACAGGCGATAAACACGAGTTTGTTAAATTAGAAGACTATGATGGAGGATATGTAAGATTTGGTAATGATGCACCATGTCCGAAGAAAGGTAAAGGATCTATAACACTTCTTGACAATGCTAAATGTGATGACGTATACTGGGTTGAAGGTTTGAAATACAATTTGTTGAGTGTAGCACGACTAAACAATACAGGATATCGAATAGAATTCCAGAAGGGATGTGTCAAAGTTCATGACAAACATGGAAAGCTAGCTACTACCGGAACACAAACAAAAGGTAATACATTTCATCTTGACTCAACTCGGAACAAATGTCTATATGCAAAAATAGAAGATACCTAGTTATGGCATAAAAGGTTTTGTCATGTAAATTTTGATAATCTGATCAAAATAAGTAAGAAGCACAGAGTAAAAGGTCTACTAAACCTGGAAAAACCTGAGAATGCTATGTGCCGAGGATGCCAGATGGGTAAGATGACAAAATCAAGCTTTATAAGTAAGTCCTACACTTCCAAAGGAATTTTAGATCTTGTACACACTGATATTTATGGTCCCATGAAAGTTCAAAGTTATTATGGTGATAAATATTTCATATTATTTTTGGATGATTACTCAAGGATGATGTCTGTTATGTTTTTAAAAGAAAAATCAGAAGCTTTCCAAATGTTTAAATGGTACAAGGCAAGAGTTGAAAATAAAACAGGAAGACAGCTGAAATGTCTTAGATTTGATAGAGGAGGAGAGTTCACTTCTGATGAATTTAACTTATTCTGCAATGATCATGGTATAAAAAGGCAAGTATCTGCACCAAGAACTCCATAGCAAAATGGGATAGCTGAGAGAAGAAATGGATCAATTGTAGATTGTGCCAGAACCCTGATGATAGAGAAGAGGGTACCCCAAACATTTTGGAGAGAAGCAATCAGCATTGCAGTTTACACCCTGAATCGGGTACAACTGACGAAAGGAACTATGAAGACTCCATATGAAATCTGGTATGACAAGAAACCTAATGTAACTTATTTTAAAATCTTTGGAAGTAGATGTTATGTTCACAAAGATGACAGAAATGGAAAGTTTGATCAGAAAAGCGAGGAAGGAACATTTCTTGGTTATTCTTCTAGAAGTAAAGCATTTAAATGTCTGATCAAATCATCTAACAAAATAGTAGAAAGTGCAAATGTGAAAATTGATAAATTTGCAGAAAGAAATGATGTAGGAAATTCCAAAGAACCAGAAAATTATGAAGAATTTGTTTATGTTCAACCGAAAAATGCTACTGAGAAAGTTGCTGAAGAAAATGAAGATAATATCTAGTTACTGAGTGATGAAGAAGATCATACAGAGCCTACCGAGCCTATATTAGCCAAATATGTCAGAAGAAATCATGCATCAAGTCAGATTATAGGAGATAAGGATGATCTAGTGATGACAAGGAACAAACTGAGACAAAACACATGTCTGATATCTGAATTTGAACCAAGAATAGTAAATGAGGCATTCAACGACAAAGATTGGGTAAATTCTATGACAGAAGGGATTGATCAAATCAAGAAGAATGAAATATGGACATTGGTCCCAATACCGAAGGACAAAAATGTAATTGGTACAAAGTGGAATTTTAGAAACAAGGTAAATGAAAAAGGTGAGGTCATTAGGAACAAAGCAAGACTAGTTTACAAAGGTTATGCTCAAGAAGAAGGAATAGATTATGGTGAGACTTTTGCACCTATGGCTAGACTTGAGGGAGTAAGAACATTGTTGCCATATGCTGCTTTCAAAAATTTCAAGGTATATCAAATGGATATTAAATCTACATTTTTGAATGGTATACTAGAAGAAAAAGTTTATATTGAACAGCCTGAAGGATTTGTTGAAGACAAGAATAAAGATCAGGTATGTAAATTGAACAAAGCTTTATGTGGTCGGAAACAAGCACCTAGAGCATTGTATGAAAGACTGCATTCTTATTTGATCAAGATTGGTTTTATAAGAACAAGTGAAAACAACAATATGTACATGAAGAATGATGAGGACAATGGAATACTGATCTCAGCCATATTTGTTGATGATATTATTTTTTGTGGTAATGACTCCTTATGCAAGAACTTTGGAAATGAAATGTGCAAAGAATTTGAGATGTCATTAATCAGTGAAATAAAGTATTTTATAGGTTTACAAATACTGCAAATGAAAGATGATATTTTCATTACTCAATCCAAGTACATAAAGGAAATCTTGAAGAAATTTGGAATGGAGGATTCTAAACCTGTAAGTACTCCTATGACTACTAACTGTAAACTATCAAAGAATGATGAATATGCATCTGTTGATAGACACTTTATCGATCTATGATTGGAAAGTTGCAATATGTTGTTCACAGCAGGCTAGATATAGCTCATGCAGTAGGAATAGTTGCAATATTTTCTGCAGATCCCAAAGAAACCCATATGACAGCAATCAAGAGAATTTTTAGATACCTGAGAGGCATTGAAGACTATGGCTTAGTATATGAAAAGAGGAATGATTTTGATTTAAAAGTTTATACTGATGTTGATTGGGTAGGAAACATTGATGACAGGAAAAGCACAAGCGGTGGAGCTTTCTTTCTAGGTGATAGACTAGTAAGTTGGCTTAGCAAGAAACAAAGATGCATTTCACAGTCAACAGTTGAAGCTGAATATGTCACTGCAGCATTGAATTGTACCAATATAGCATGGATCAAGCAACTGTTGGAAGGTATAAATGAGAAAGTTACTGATCCAGTAACTATATTCTGTGATAATACTAGTGTCATTAACATTTCAAAGAATCTGGTAATGCACTCTAAGACAAAGCATATCTCTATAAAGTATCATTATCTCAGAGAAGAAGTTCAAGAGAAGAAAGTTGTGCTGGAATATATTAGTTCAAAGAAGCAAATAGCAGACATCTTCACAAAGCCACTACCAAGGGACACTTTTGAGTATCTAAGAAGCAAGTTAGGGGTCCTACCCCTATCTTCTACTCACTGACAAAGTTCCGTGAAAGCATCAATTCGATGACTCCATAAATATTATTTGTGGATTGATGTTGATTTATGCACTTTAGGAGGTTTTCTAAAGGTGTGCAGGTAATAGTGATTGGAGACAAGATGCTCTGACCGTGAATGAAATTACTTCACAATGGCAGAAATCATGAATTAGTTTTTCCTTTTGGCATTGTTGTCAAAGGGGGAGAAGACTAAATGGAAAGGAAAAGATAGACTAAAAGGAGAAAATAATAGAAGACTAATGACAGGGGGAGAAGATGTCAGAAGAAGGTTTAAACAGCTCAAGAATAACAGGAGAAATCTAACAGCAATCTGAATCCAAATCAATTGGAATAAATCAAGTTGGTATTACCATTTAATTATTGGTTTTGCCATCAATGCCAAAGGGGGAGATTGTTGGCATTACAATAGAAAGGAGATTGTTAGCATTTCATTAAGGATATTGAGAAGGTTGTTGGAGATTGTTGATATAACTAAAGAAGGATGATTACTGTCTTTATAATATTATTTTGTCATTGATGTCAAGAAATTGATTTTTTGATTCAACATGATATTGCCATATCTTGAGAAGTATGTTTTGATGAGTATTAAGAGGTTGGTAAGTGACACAGAAATAATGTGATAATGAAGGGGAATAATAAGTTATTCAATGGGCAACTATTATCGAGTTAGACAATGATGAGATCATGTTGTTTTGATTGTTTTGATATCCTACATATGTTGTTGATTATAAGTTTAATATTGTACTATGTCACCTAGCAAAGAACCTAGTTGGTAAACCCTAAGGTACCTAGTCGGTAAACCCTAAGGTTATCAATATTGGTTAAAGAAGGCAGAATGTCTACCGAGTGAAGTTCATTATTAACCGAGTAACAACCGAGTTATAATAGATCACATTGGATGGATAAAAGCATTATTTAATGAAGGATACTGATGAGCTGGAGTTGATTAGATGATTGGTTAGTCGTGCAAGAAGTTTGTTAAGGATCTACGGCAATGGAAAATCAAGAGGAAGATCTATAGCATAGATTGAACCGCAATAACCTAGCACAAGTTCTAAGGAAGGAATGTAAGTTCCAAGGCGAGGTAAAACATTTTTCAGATCGAAGGATACATTGAACCTAGTCAAGTTTGATGATCTGATGGCTAAGATTAATCATGGGAAATGTGATCAAGGAGATTAAGTGGTTAGAAATTATTTATAAATAAGGAATTGTTGATGAATAATGAATGCGGGTAAATGTATGCACAGTGATGCTACAGGAATGTTTACCGAGCTCAGAAGCTTGAAAATCTAATTGGAGAACAGATTGAGAAGCCCAACAAGGGACAAGATAAGTCTTATGACAAGATTGTTTTGAGCAAATAGAATCTTCTTTAGCATTTCAGATGTGAAGTTGCAGATATATTTTATTACTATTATTTATTTTGTAAGTGATAGAAAATCTCTTAACTGAGTGGACCTACCAGTCTTATTTGTAAACCCTCTAGCAAGGTAACATTCTAAATGAGTGTTTGAAATCCTTTGACAAGGTCACTTCTAACAAAGTGCAAGACTCTAACAAGTTTGAGGGAAATCCCTTAACCGAGTCACATCTAGCAATGTGTTTGTAATCTTTAACAGGATTAGCTTTTAACCAAGCATACTCTAGAAGGGTATATTTCTTAGTGGGTCTGAAATCTCACAGTGGCTTTTCCCTATTTGGGTTTCCATGTTAAATCTAGTGTTATATGTGTTGTGATGTTATCTATTCATGAGTTTGAATGTTTTATAGTTTTGATTATGTATTCTAAAGTATAAGCTACCGAGGTTGAATCTGTTGAATATATTGAAGATTAAGTTTGTATGATTCACCCCCCCCCCCCTCTCATCTTGTTAACTATAGGCATCAGAGCTTTACAATTTGGGTTAAAATTCCTTTGGGGAATTTTATTAATGAAATTTATTAATTGTTTAATGTAAAATTTTAGTGTATGAGGTCATTATTGGCTGAATATTTAATAGTGGAAATTTAAATGTCTTAGGGGATTTAAATTTGACTTTAGTTTAAAATGAAATTATATGGCAAATATAATAATTGATTTGGTTAACTTTATTAGTTATATTTAAAAGTGTAATTGCGTACGTTCAATTAATTATTTCAATATGAGTTAACATTATTTTTATTTAGCCTTGAGTGTTTTAAATACTATTGAGATAAGTAATATCTCTCGATTCTTGTTGGGAAATTTTAATTAGAGGAAATTAATTAGATTAATTAGATTAATTAATTAATTTGTGATGACCCCTTTTAGGGAATAATTAGTCTTCTCTAATTGTTGTCGCCATATTGATTTAGTTAATAAAATCAACTTTAGTAAACCACTCTTTAACCCTAAGTTAACACATAGTTAAGACAAAACTTATCTATTCCATTTTTATTGTAGATTATTCAATGTAATTATGTTGTTTTAAACCAAAAAATTACTGTTCCATTTTTTCCCAAAAGTCTGGGCATGACAAATCCATTCACGACACAAGCTCAGAAAAACAACAAAAGACTCAACAATCCTAGAAATATAAATATTTCCCATAAACTATAGAATAAAACCTTGCAACAAATTTATGCCTTCATATATTTCCTCCACACTATACAAACTATAGATTTATTTTCCAAAGTTCACACATTAAATCTACAGACACGGAGCATACAGGAAAACTATAAAACAAAATACAAAAAGAGGAATACATCTCCAACCTGCAACCCGTGTCATGGAAAGAAGTTGAAGAAGAGCTCCCCAAATCCAAATTCAAAACCAACAAGCTCCAACAACAATCCAATCCAAAAACAAAAAGAAAATCTTGCAAAGAATTTTTTGCAAGAAGAAGCCAACGCCGAAAAACTTCACAGGAAAAAAATAAAAAGCCAAACATTAACCAAAAACCCTAGCCTCAATCTTGGCCAATCAAAATATTTCAATCTATAATATACTTTACCAACCCCACCATATAATATAATTTTACCTCCCTTTTCAAATTCAACCAATAAGAAAAGAGGGTAGGTAAGGTAAATATAAATCATGTTTTTACAATTAAGTGGGAATGTTTTATCATTTTATTATAAAGTGTATTAATACAACCCACTTAATATAAAAGTCAACTAATAAATAAAACATGAGCCACAATTAAATAAATCAAATGGGGAAATTAAATTAAATAAACCAAAGGCTCATAAATGAATTAAAGAACCAGATAAACATTAAATACCAAATAAATATTAAACCATAAGCAATTAAATAAATAGATAAATAAATAAACAATTAAATACCATTAAAAGGTCAAATCATAAATAAATATAAAACCACAACATAAGCTAAACAATAAATATTAAATCTTCATTAAAATAAATAAACATTAAATATGAAATAATTAAATACCCAAAAAGGAAAGAATCTAATAAATTAAATTAAACATTAGATAATCAAATAATCGAATCGCTATAAATCAAAATAATTAAAATAAACATTATTAACTATTTAATCTCGCATCAATAATCAAATAATCAATCTCGACATAATGGAATTAACCATCCAATACCAACATACTCACAGCACATAAGAAACCAAGCTTACTAACTGACATGGCGACTTGCGCCAAGACGCTGACAACTCACAGTGAACGTAGACCTAGAGTATGTGAGGGGAACTTATGCCAAGTCCGAACCACATACCATTGGGATTTAAAGACACACTCGGACCTGTGGAGCCAGGTGGAGTCGTTGTTTGGTACCTACAAATCCTGCATCCACAAAGCAACGATATGATATATATATATATATATAATAACAAACAAGGGTTAGAGAATCGCAATGACACATCCCACTCACATTGAGTGATGTGGAATTATCTCTATCCCAAAGACAGCCATACAACAATCAAACACACCATAAGATCAAATCATCATAGATAATCATTAAATATGGTTAGTACATAAAAACATCATCAAGTGCATGATTAGTATAATTCATGATTATAGTAAGGCATGTAAAATCCATCAACACCTATGCTCATCAAATCACATGATCAATATAATCTTTTGATAATCAATCACATAATAAGTATATAGTGCCTTATAAATCACGCAATCAATAATGATAGTATCAACATCATATAAATCATCTGAAATAGCATATGCCCAATAATGTCTATCATGCATGAATTAAAAGTCAGCTCTAGTCAAAACAAGTCAAGTCAAGGGTGGACCCTACATCCTCCCCCCCTTAGACTCGACTTACTCCTGGAAGTCATAAAAGTTAGGGTGACAACTAGCACACATAAATCAAAAAATCCTTATAACACAAACATATTATGATATTTTCGAACTCCAAGAAAGATAATGACGACTAAATTTCCTCCTTATGCTTCAATTATTCGAAATAAACATGTTACACAAGAGGTAAATGAAGCATCAACTGCTATTAATTATGATATGTACACTAAATTGTTAAAATATTTACAAAGGAACTTCATTTTAACCACACTTGCAATACAAAACTATAACTTAAGTCACTAAGTTAAGCATCAATAAGAATAATTCACTATATTTCACTCCAATATTCATAGTAACACTCCTTCAACATCTAGTTGCATGCAAATAGAGAGAGAGATATACATTTACACAATATCTTACACATATGCACCTATTATATTATTGAATAAATCATGGCATAAGCCTAATTGAGGTAAAATTTCTCAAAATTAAGCTTCCTCAAGTTAAATATATTCGAGAAATCAATCAATAACCAAGCATATATAACCCATTTATTTAAAGAACAAACTTCATGGCATTCAAATGTCTTAATTTTCCACCATGCTTACATTGCGCTACACTTTATACAAACATTAGTTGCAATCCTTATCCAATCAAATCATTTGAAGGGCATCCTTAATCCATTATGTGTACACGAAGATTTTGAAGGCAAGAAATCAGCAATTCTTTTATTTAACTATTCTATAAATTTTAGACTTCACAGTTCCAAGGCACTTCTATCTACTATAAAATTCGGAAAGTCACCAATAAATTTCATTTTATTAAAACTTTTCATTTACTCCGCTAATAGCATCATTATCTAATTGTTTTCTTAGTCTAGTGCACTTTTCTACGATGTCCTCCCTCGTACACTGTCAGAGGTTCAAAATGAACATGATAGAGACAACACTGGCTCAAGATTTGGGCCCACAATACATCGACACTCAGAATGACCACCATAGACAACAAAAGAGGAGGTCAAAGGAAATATCCTCAAATCAATTCATTAAATTAAAAGAGAAGAAAAGTTGCCAGCGAAATCAATCAAGAAATTAAGTGTGACAAGTGCCACCACAAGGGCAAAATAAAAGAAAGAAGAACTCAGTGGTCATCCAAAAGTAAAAAAATCTCAAAAATACACATTAGCCCTAATGATACACCACACAAATCATAAATTAACTCAAGGCAAAATAAATGACTCATCCAAACCACATCACGAGGTGACCAACATTAGCCACACCAAAGGGAGTAACCACTACATAACATCCAAGGGTATAAATGCCTTGAATGTGTTAGAGAGTTCATGTCATATTTAAGACTTCTAGTTTATCCATATGTCCACATTCTTTTCATTATTTTTAATGTAATTCAATATTTTTGAAAATCTAGGCAATTATCCTTTATGAAAGTTGACATAGGTAGGAAGAGATAAAGAAACTACGCACTCACACATGCACAAGCAATATACTCATACCATGATTAATGTTCAAGATATCTTATCTATACCATGATCATATTCACCAAGTTATAACAGAAACAGAGGTTAGAGCTTCGATTAATCACTTGATAGTATACTATAACATGCATCATTTCCATTAATGCACAACTAATAACCTATATAAGATTAGAAAGTCCTTCATAAGGAATTTAAGCAATTTAGTCAATTGTATTTTTAAACAAGCAAAATAGGTCTCATTTCAAAAGCCAAAGTTTAATATCAATTTCTACTCTTACCAATAATAATCTTCTAACATACTTCTAGTTATCTAAGTTAAGAATATCTCAGTCCCACTTCTAGAACTTAGTTTTGTTTTCATCTAATACCACTTAAATTTCAAGAATACATGCATCATTATATTTAAACTCACTTACTATTATTACTTGATTACTATCATTCATAGACTATGTATTTTTTATATTTCAAGACAAATTTGACATTTAGAATCCCAACACAATTTCATATAACTAATTATCATTTTATCTCATTAGAATTCACTAAGGAAGCAATTCTTAAAATTCAAATATGGCAATGACATAGTAACCTTTCTTAATTTATCCATCTAGTTAAGAGAAATATTTATTCAATGCCATACAATTCCTACACAAAGCTAAAACTTTTATCTTGCCAAACCAAATAAAGACACAATGGTATCATTTCAATTTCTACATATGCAATGCACCAATCCTTGCTTCAATACACATATTTATCTCATCTAGACTTAAGTCCTTTAGTTTTGCAATACATTTCTTATTTAAATGATGAGATATTTTATTTAATCAATTCTTCCCTTTAAGAACAAGGATCATGAATGCAATACCTAAATTTCAGTCTTAATGCAAATTAATTTCATCTAATCTTTCCTTTAATGTATATGAGTTATATTCATAAATCATTATCCAATCCTTCTACTTAGTATCAATAACCCCCAAGTATTTGAATCTTTTACCCCAAAGAGATAAGAGGGAGGAAGGGATATTTCCACACAAATCAATACACGCAAACTTATGTAACTCAGTTTGAATTTTCCTAGTCATGCCAAATACAACTACCACTTTTAAAGGTATGCAACTACAACTTCCATAAGATCTCCTACCAATACATGTGCAACTAGCAATCCCAAATCCTTTGATAGCTATGATTTTCTCAAACAATCTTTTATTACATACAAAATTCACACATACACCAAAACAACCAATAGTTCTATGGGGTAACCATTACATTACCAACTAACTTCCTTGCATTTCACATAGGAGATTGAAATAAGGAGAAAGGCATTCCAATTACTTTTATTAAGAACCACATACCATTTCTTCAATTTTCACATCATGATCTATACTAAATTATTCCTAAATGCATAATACAAACACTTCATCCTTCTATTCATAAGAAGATCAACATAACAGACTAATTTTATGGACATAGCTTTAGCTAAGAGGATATGCACATTCTTTTCTCATTCTTCCACAAAATTAATTATGTATAAGGAAAACAACCCTAATCATCCAAGTAAGCACTAGAAATTTACAGAGCAAGTAAGAACATATACACACTTCTCTTATTCTGGAGACACGCATATGAAATAAATACACACTTTACTTAAAATTATGATTCCTAAAAGGAATTACAGAGAAACACAAGGCATAGATATCTAAGATTCCAAAAATTCTAATAACATTTCTTCTAACACAAACCTCTAAGAGTAACTTAATTCAAGGGGACAACAAGGCACATTCACAAGACTAATAGCAACATCCTTAACCAGAGATCCCAACGTTGCAACTTGGGCTCTGATACCAAATGTAATGCCCACCAAATTACCCCAGAGAAATATAACTAAATACACACAAAAAAAAAAAAAAAAATTTTAACAATACAACACATAACATCACTTAAGCAATGCAGTTAGCACCTAGCAACATTTAAGTGTTCTGAACATAGAATAATTCACTCAAACTATTCAAACAATTACCCAAGCGGAATACAATAAATCATTACTACTAACTCCCTAGGGTATCTCAATGCCATTACTTAATTACCTACATAATAAATAAGCATTTACTTTCTTCCAAGTCAATACCTCATAAACTTAATCATTACATACACATTGTTGCAGCATAGCAATACCTAATACTCATGGTATGCAACCTACTTAATCTTTCATTTAATATGAGATTTTAACTTTCAATGCATCGCTATTTCCTTTTTCTCTTAGGTTTATTTTATACACCAAGTCCAAATGTTCCTATAACCATTAACCACCCTTCGACTATTAACATCACCATTCACATACCAAGATTAACACTTACATTGCATTAATATAATTTCCATTTATAATTAACTTCCACA
Organism: Cryptomeria japonica; assembly: GCF_030272615.1. Taxonomy (NCBI): domain Eukaryota; kingdom Viridiplantae; phylum Streptophyta; class Pinopsida; order Cupressales; family Cupressaceae; genus Cryptomeria; species Cryptomeria japonica. The sequence continues at coordinate 357,328,681 of NC_081412.1, read as the reverse complement.
TAGTCATTTATAATTCTATGCTCCTAGCATACTTATTACTTCATCATGATTCCAAAAGCACATAATGCAATACTCACAAAGTCTCCTTAAACATTTAATCCATAGCCCATTTAATTCTCATAAAATCTCTTACACTATATCAATTAACCAACAATCATCTTATTACAAACTAAGAACTACACGAATTCATCTCAACACAAACTAAGAAACAATATCCTAATTCCATGACAACTAATAGCATCCACCAAATGGAGATATAATCTTAAACCATAACACATGATACATCCTAAACCTTCCCTAAAAGACAACCATTCATTTTATCGTCTACTCATACACCTACAAGTAATTTCCATTAATAAGGTTAGTAATTATTTCACTAAGCTCATCCATACAATATTTTCATAAGGAACATTCAATTACATCCCAAGCATTATAATATTTCAATCCAACCACTAGATCACTGTCTACGAAGTATGATACTATAATTTCAAATCTTTAATCACAACTCATAAACATGTCCTAAGATATCTTCCAATATTACTCATACTCATACATCCTATCGAGGCATAACATTTCTTCTACTTAAAGCATTAGTTAAAGACAACATTTCAAGACTAATACCATTATCATAATATTTACACCATTTCCTTTTAACATGCCTCATCAAGAATACAAATTGCATCTTTTAATTCCAAAACCATATTACTTATCCACATCTCATGCATCCATTTCATTTAATATAAATGTGTTACAACACAACTCAAGGTTCATCATTACAATCATCTACCATAACCATAATTATCACTACAACTATAACAACATAGTTATTTCTCATAAACGTGATTTCTTTTACAACCATTACATAAGAATTTAGTTACATAAATCACATCATCATTTACATTCTTGCTGCAATTATTATCCATGAACAATCTGAAGAAGCATCCTCATCCACGCAAGAAGAATGCAAAGATAGAACATCCCATTGGTTTAAAATCACCAACCACCCAACCATGTAGAACCAAATGAACCACCCCCGGTGCTAGGAGATGACACAAGGTCCCAACACACACTCTACATCTAAGCCAACACTTAAAACCAAAGAGACTAAACAAGACAAGGACACTCAAGCAAGAACCATCACAAGATAGCACAAATAGAAAACTCCCAGAGGCGCACAAAATAACAAGGCATCAATACATCTCAAGCAAAGGACACATGTAGGAGTGGAGTGTCATCACATGCTATCCTCCCCTATAATATTGCCAATACACAACTCTTCATGGCATAACCCCGATAGACATGTGGAGCCATCTCTACTCATGAGAGAATCAAGGGAGCTTTGACTTACCATCTTCACAGCCTTCTCATGCTTATCCTAAAACATCCTCCCTAGGAATCAACCATGAGACTCAAACTATTAATTATCTTGTTTAAATGAGATCTAATTACCCATGCAATTATATTATTATTAATGTTATCACTTGTTTAAAACAAAGGAAAACCCCCATGTGCCCTGGTAGTCTAGACTTCATGCATCCTTAGTAGGAATCCTCATGCAAGCCTATCTCTCATGACTCTAGTCATCACATGGAAGCCCACTCCCCCTACCATGCTCCAAAAACAACAATAGAAAAGAGGCTCCAATTCAAATTCCAAGATGAGATCCATACTTCATCATGCAGCCCAAAAACACATAAAACATACAAGAAAAAACCATAGCTAAAAAGCGCAAAGGGCTTAAATCCATTATAATGCAAAATGAGCCTCAAAGTGGAAATCTATGTCATATAAAAAATATTCCATGAATAAAATATATCAATTATGTTGTCTCCACAATAATATCATCTTGTTGTCTCCACGGAAATAACATCTTGTTGTCTCCATAGCAATAACATCTTGTTGTCTCCACAGCAATACCATTTTCATTGCAACATCTCAATATAAGAAAAGACTCAAATCTTCAACAATAAATAAGTCAAGAATGTTTCAACATATAAAACATAAAATCACATCAAACTGATAAATAATAGTAGCTGGAAAATGTCTGCAAAATTCCCAAAAAGCCTCTGGAATGAAACCAAACTCGAGAATCAAAATTTGACTGGAAAAATAGTGAAAACACCAAAGACAGGTAGAACGGCACTTTTGCACTTAAGTTTAGCGCTTATGCATTGTAGGTTAGCGCATGTGTTAATAGTTTAGCGCCTATGCATCTAAGGACAGCGTTTTTGCACAAAAGACAGCACAAATGCATAGAAGGACAGTGCAAATGAAACAATACACAACGCATATGTACTGAAGAATAGCGCAAATGCAACGAAAGACAATGCAAATGCATAAAAGGACAACGCAAATACAGAATCGGCGCTTGTGCATAAATATGATGAAAAACACAAAACTTTTGGCAGAGATTAAAAATCAAACTTGAAACATAAGGCTTCAAAAAATATATGCATAAATGAAATAAACAATAACCACTTAAAAGCCAACATTCAATCAAAAATCCATTCACGACACAAGCTTAGAAAACTAATAGAAGACTCAACAATCCCAGAAATATAAATATTTCTCATAAACTATAGAATAAAACCTTGCAACAAAATTATACCTTCATATATTTCCTCCACACTATACAAACTATAGATTTATTTTCCAAAGCTCACACATTAAATCTGCAGACACGGAGCATACAAGAAAACTCTAAAACAAAAAACAAAAAGAGGAATACATCTTCAACCTGCAACTCGTGTGATGGAAAAAATCTGAAGAAGAGCTCCCCAAATCCAAAGCCAAAACCAACAAGCTCCAGCAATAATCCAAGCCAAAAACCAAAAGAAAATCTTGTAGAGAAATTTTTACAAGAAGAAGCCAACCCCGAACACTTCACGGGAAAGAAAATAAAAAGCCAAACATTAACCAAAAACCCTAGCCCCAATCTCGGCCAATCAAAATATTCCAATCTATAATAAACTTTACCAACCCCACCATATAATATAATTTTACCTCCCTTTTCAAATTCAACCAATAAGAGAAGGGGGTAGGTAAGGTAAATATAAATCATGCTTTTACAATGAGGTGGGAATGTTTTATCATTTTATTATAAAGTGTATTTATACAACCCACTTAATATAAAAGTCAGCTAATAAATAAAACATGAGCCACAATTAAATAAATCAAATGGGGAAATTAAATTAAATAAACCAAAGGCTCATAAATGAATTAAAGAACCAGATAAACATTAAATACCGAATAAATATTAAACCATAAGCGACTAAATAAATAGATAAATAAATAAACAATTAAATACCTGTGAGGCCTCACCTCGACTCAGTTTGACATTCAGTGGATTTTATATTTTAGACTACTATGGATACTTTTTTTTGATGCATTTTGAGATTTAGAACTTTTATGATTTCAGGATATTGGATAACATTGTTATGAATTGATGTTTTACTTACATGCTTTATGAGATAGAACACTACATGATTATTAGAAAGAATGATATTGCAATGATAGATGTCGTTATTGAATTTGCAGGACTTTACTTTGAATATAGAACTATGATGTATGTTTAGTTTATGTGAATTGGGATGAAAATTGTTTATGTGAATTTGCTTGACAAAAGATGTATTCAATCTGTGCAGATGAAAATTGTATGCAAGTAATGATGTGCATTGTTGTATTATTGAATTATATTTTATATGAATATTTGGGAGTACTAATGTGTAAATTGAGATGCGCAGGAAATTTACCATGTGACCATGGAAAATTACGGAGAATCAAACCTAGACTTATGTATGTTCGTAAAGCCAGGGTTTGTCTATTTGGAGAGACAACACCCCGTTTGTGTTGTATTTTATTCGTATCAGTATATGCTGCATGTGTGTTATGTGTTATTTAAATTTTTTGTGTAAAAACCTCAAGAGACAATTTCATGTTTATTTTTGTAAAAGTATTTTATTAGTGTCACTTGACACATGTGTGGATTTAAATTTAAATATTTTATCTTGTCTCTTGATGGGAAAGTGTTAATTATTATTAATTTTAAATAAAATAATGTGTTGTCAAAAAGATATTTTGAGAATATAATATTTGGAGTGGTCAACTTATGTTTGACCCGAAAATAAACTTCAGAGGGGTTTAAAATGGGTTAAATGAACACCTAGGGGTAGTTTATTAGGGTTTCCTGAAGCCCATAAGGTATACCTAGGGGTTAGGGGTAATTTTAGGCAAGTTTCTACTTTATTATGATTTTTTTAACGCTTTAAAAATTGGCATTTTTGAGTTGAGCGAAAATGGAAAATGGAAGTGAAATCAAATCAAGATTTTTCCCTCTTGGAAGGAAAGTCTTTTTGCATTTTTGCTTTCTTCCTTCTTTTTGTTGATTTTTTTTAGAATCCTGTGAGAACTCAGAGAGTGAGCTTCTTAAGGAAGATTTTTGGGAATAGCTGGTTAATCACCCACTCTCCATTTTTGGAGACAGAAGAAAATTTGGAAGAAAAATAATGTTATGGGATAAAGAAATTGATTAAGGAAAATAAAGAATTGTGGATTGGGCAGCTCTTCTTCAGATATCATTATAACCTTTAGGCAGATTAAGGTCGGTTTCATTTTTACTTTTAATGACTTGTTTTTTTGTTTATTTCTGAAAGTTGTTGAATAAGAAAATCTGTATTCTTGAAAACGAATGTTTGAAAATCTTTTGGTTTTGTTTTATGAATGAATGTGTTTTGGGAGTTTTCTCAAGATCTCTCTTTCTCTTGGGAGAGAAGAGGATCTTGAGGGTGGTAGCAGTGACAGCCCTCGAGTGAGAGACTCTCTTTAGAGAGCGATCACAAGGGATCTTTGTGTGACCCTTGCTGCATGGCCTGTTTGTGCAATGGGGGTCATAAGGAGGGTTATAAGGCTAGAATGCCTTTGGGGGGCATAAGGAATTTATGGGGTTGAGATTTTGATATGTTATTTGTGCCATGAGGTGGCTTCTTGTTATTACATACTTGCAGATTCTCCTCAGGGTATTTGGTCCACTACCACCCTTTGAAAATGTTCACCACCAGAGTGTGGTGCTGTGGAAGCCAGGTTGGGAATGTGTCTGGAATATTTGTAGGTTTTGTGTTTCTTTGTGTTTGCCTGTTTGTACCCGTCTAGGAATTGGTTCTCCGAGCTCGGGGGTGGCTACCAGTTAGCCTAGGCTGGGAGGTGAGCACTCCGTGGTCAATTTTGTGTTTTCTATTATGCAGGAAATTCAGAAGAAAGGGGATAGGATTCATGAAAGATATTCAGAAGATTGTATTTGAAGATATTTGAATTCAGTTGCAGATGTATGTTTAAAGTTGTTGTAAATAAATGCCTCAAATTCAAGAGAAAGGAGAAGCAAGTTGAAATTTGTAATAGTAGACTTGAAGTCTTAATGTTGTGACTGTTCAAAGAAATCATTCTGTAAATTTGGTAGAATATTTTAGAGATGTTTTAAAGAAAGAAAAGCTTGTTATTTCTACTTCTGGTTTATAAAAAAAAGGGGTTAAATTGTGTTGCATGCAAAAAGCTTCTTGTATTATGGAAAGAAATAAAAGATTTGTTTTTTCATTTTGACTTTAATTATATCTCACTTGTGGCAAATAAAAGATTATTATTGTTGAAAGATTTCTATGTATTTTTTTTATAAAAAAAGTTGTTTTAAGTGAATATTCTATTTTTTAAAAAAAATATATAAATGGATTTCTTTATTTCTAGAAAAAGTATAATGTATCTTTATAAAATACTTTGAATTGTATTTTTGTTAACATTGATTTAAAAGCTAGTTTTATAAATGAATTTATATATATATATATATATATATATATATATATATATATATATATATATATATATATATATATATATATATTTCTATTTTTGATTAAACTTAATGTTATCTTTTTCTTTATTATATTAGTTTAGAATTTTGTATGTAAAATTCTCTTCAAAAAAAACCTTATATAAATTTATATTGAAATAAATTTCATTTTTATTTTTACTATGCTTATTTAAGTTATATATATATATATATATATATATATATATATATATATATATATATTATTATTATGTATTTTAATTTTTAAAAAAATTTATAAAAAAAAAATATGTTTGGGGCCCCCCGCGGACTCCACTGTGTGTACGCACAGTGGACGACCGCGCGGCGCCCACTGTGTGCACACACAGTGGAGCCGCTTGCGGCACCCACTGTGTGCACACACAGTGGAGCCGCTTGCGGCACCCACTGTGTGGGCACACAGTGGATGGCCACGGCCGCCACTGTGTGCCCACACAGTGGGGAGCCGCTAGCGGCGCCCACTGTGTGGGCACACAGTGGTGCCGCGGCGCCACTGTGAGCTCACACAGTGGTGCGCGCGGCCAGCCGCCACTTGAAACCCCAGCGACCGGCAAGCTTGGTATTCATGGCCGCTTGTTAGCTCTTCGGCCCAGCATGAATCTTCATCTGTTAAAAAGGAAATGGGTTAAACCCTAGCCCGATAGGGGCTAGGGGAGTTTAGTTTTTAAAATATAAAAAAAAATAATATGTATTTTGGGTTTAGGTAATGGTTAAATAAGAATTTAGAACCCTAATTAGGGTTGAGGAATTAAGAGATGATATTTAGAAAGTTGCAATGGATTTAGGAGGTTAGGATTAAAATATTGGTATTTATGTAGAATATATATATATAAATATATATGTTTTCATATATATATATATATGTATATATATGTATGTTTTTTTTTGAGCTTTATTGATTTAATAAATTAAATTATTGATATTCAAAATATATGCATAATCTATATGTATATATGTGCATTTTATATGTACACAATATTGATTTGAAAAAAAATTGTAAAGGAGAAATTAATTAAATTGCTAAGACTATATAGTCATAGTGGGAAATAAATTAAAATATCTCTCCTAATACTTTTAGTTTGTTTAATATAATAGAGCTATTGACTAAATATCTTTTGGAAATAGAATCTAAACTAGTAGGCTTTTCCGCAATTAAAATATAACATTTTCTACGAAGCTTAGTTCGTTCGAGTTTAGTCAAAATTTAATAATGAAATTTTCTTTAACGCTTGTCGCAAGAGTGTGTTTATTAATTAAATTAGAATCTTTTAAAAAAAAATTGTACCATTTTTGCCCTAAATTTTGGGCATGACATTTTGGTATCAGAGCAAGGTTTCCACACTAGGAGCCTTACTCACTTACGTTTCACCTTAGAATATTTTAAATTATTTTGTTAATGGAATTTTGAATTTAAATAAATTTAATTCTAAAAGAAATAAATTAATTGTTTTGTATTATTTTCCTCTTAGGATGCCTCCGTTGACGCGACAAGCTCGCAAGCGCGGACGGGGTCCTAGACGTGAGCGCCTATCTCGCGATGAGGAAGAGAGGGAGGCATCGGTTCTAGAGGAGAACCCAGGAGCACCTCCCGAACAGCCAAATGAACCTAACCGTGACCTTCTAGCAGTCATTCAGAATCTTATTGGCATTGTTCAGGAAAGGATTCCTGCAGAGAACCCTCCGGTTAGGAGTCATGACTCTGGGAGTCATAGATCTGTTGATAGAGAACGAAGCAGGAGCCCAGCTCCGATTCCTGTGGAGAGCCAGGGTGGTAATGAGCCAGAGTCAGTGCATATGCCAGGACCACCTCCTGTGGTGGAACCAGTTTATTTTGAGAGAGGTCATCGAGATCCAGGGGATCTCATCAGGGAGGTCATGCGCCTCCAACCACCATCCTTCGGAGGTTCTACAGATGGAGTAGAGGTCGAAGCATGGCTTCTGAGTCTTGAGAGGTGCTTTGCGTTGCGTTCTTATGAGAGCAACCTGAAAGCACGTGTTGCAGTTCATCTTCTGAGAGGAACAGCCTCCACCTGGTGGAGGCAGGAAGAGTACAAATGCGGACTTGTACCTGATACACTCACTTGGGAGATATTCACCGAGAGGTTCCGGGAGAGGTACCTATCAGAGCACTTCAGGCAGCGTCGTATAGACGAATTTCATGATCTCCAACAAAAAGGCTTGTCAGTAACCCAGTATGAGAGTAAATTCTTTGAGTTGTTGCCATATGTAGATTATCTTAAGGATGAGAAACTTCTTGTAAACCGCTTCATCAGGGGATTGAACGCCGGGATAGCCAGGCCTGTTAGGATGTCCGCTCCAGAGAGCCTTCGGGTTGCTGTAGAGAAGGCACTGATTGCCGAGGAAATTCAGGTTAGACCACAGGACAATAGGGATCGGTATCAGAATCGAAATCCCGCACCGCAGACTTATGGATTCCAGAAACCACATTGGAAGGGGAACAACCGAAATTCTCAGGGGTTCTCCAAACCCCCTCCTCCACAACAGACACCACAGAACCAGAAACAGAAGCCTCCACAGTATCAGCAGGGCTCCAAGCCCAAGCAGTGGCAGACTCAGGGACAGAAACGTGATCAGAGAGCACAGGGGCAGTACACACAGCCGGTGGGGACTCAGCAGTCCTCCAGGGGTGGGTACAGCGGATCCAGTAGGACAGGAGGTCAGGGATTTTCTAGGCCTCAGGGTGCCCAGTTCCAGGCACGGGGTGCTTGCTTTACTTGTGGAGCCATGGGGCACTTGGCGAGGGATTTCCCTCAGGGACAGGTAGCAGGGAGTCAGCGGATGGCCGCTTCAGAGCCGACAGTTGGTGATATGGGCAGGTCCCATAGAGTATTTGCAGCGGTTGACAACCGCCAGGCCGATCATCAGGCCACGGTTATCGAATCTTCAGGTATAATCAGAGGTAACAATGTATCTATTTTGTTTGATTCAGGAGCTACTGACTCCTTTATATCTCCGTTGGTTGTGGAGCGTTGCGGGATAGTGGCAACTAGGCAGGGTGTCAGTTGGGAAGTGGAATTAGCTTCAGGGGCTAGAGTGTCAGTGGAATCAGAAGTTAGGGCATGTCAGTTGCAGATTGGCAAGACCACCACTGTAGTAGACCTTAGAGTGACTCCACTTGGATCTTATGGAATCGTACTTGGCATGGATTGGCTTTATGCCCACAGAGCCAAGATGGATTGCCACCTGAAAAAGATCGAGTGTGAGGATGATCATGGTTCGCCCATAGTTATCACCGGGATTCAGAGGCCCGTGTCTCTTCGTATGATCTCCGCAATGCAGCTCAAGCGGAGCATGCGGAAGGGATGTCAGCTTTTTGCTATCACTATCAGTGACAGAGGAGAAGAGGAGGAAAAAGAAACATCGCTCGATGACCATCCTATCCTTCAGGGATATTCAGATGTATTTCCTTCAGAGTTACCGGGAATGCCTCCGCGCAGAGAGATTGATTTTCATATAGACCTAGTACCAGGAGCCGAGCCAGTTTCCAGAGCACCTTATAGAATGACCACAAATGAGCTTAATGAACTTAAAATTCAGCTTGAGGAACTTCTTGAGAAGGGTCATATCCGTCCTAGCGTATCCCCGTGGGGTGCACCAGTTATCTTCGTTAAGAAGAAGGATGGATCTCTCCGATTGTGTATGGATTACCGGCAGCTAAATAAAGTAACCATCAAGAACCGATATCCCTTGCCCAGAATTGATGATTTATTTGACCAGCTTCAGGGTGCCAAAGTCTTTTCCAAAATAGATCTGAAGTCAGGATACCATCAGTTGAGAATAGTGGAAAGTGATATCCACAAGACCGCATTTCGCACTAGATATGGTCACTATGAGTTTACCGTAGTCCCCTTTGGACTTACGAATGCCCCAGCAGTTTTTATGAGTCTCATGAATGGGGTGTTCCGTACCTTTCTGGACCGTTTTGTTATTGTGTTCCTCGATGATATATTGATATATTCTCGGAATGAGAAGGAGCATGAGGAGCACCTAAAACAGGTATTGCAGTGTTTGCGAGATAACCAGTTGTTTGGCAGCCTATCGAAGTGTGCTTTCTTTTGATCCGAGGTCAAGTACCTTGGACACGTTATTTCCGGTGATGGGATCTCAGTTGACCCATCAAAGATTAGGGCTATTATGGATTGGCCAACACCTACCAGTGTGACAGAGGTCAGGAGTTTTATGGGTTTAGCAGGATATTACCGACGTTTTGTCGAAGGTTTCTCCAGAGTCGCACACCCTATTACCTCTCTTCAGCGTAAAGGGAAGAAGTTTGAATGGACAGAGAAGTGCGAGAAGGCCTTTCAGGAACTCAAGAAGGCACTTACTAGCGCTCCTATCCTTGTTGTACCAGATCCTTCAGCTGATTTCATGGTTTGTACCGATGCTTCCTTAGAGGGTTTAGGGGCAGTTCTTATGCAAGGTGGTAGGGCCATAGCTTTCGAGTCTAGGAAACTTAAGACTCATGAACTTAATTATCCCACTCACGACCTTGAGCTCGCAGCAGTAGTGCATGCACTTGTGAGGTGGAGACACTTTCTTCTAGGACATCACTTTGAGTTGCATTCAGATCATCAGAGTCTTCAATACATCTTCACTCAGCCGAACCTTAATGCGCGTCAGAGGAGATGGATGGAGTTTTTGTGCGAATATGATTTTGACGTTCACTACATCAAGGGAAAGGAAAATGTAGTTGCAGATGCCTTGAGTAGGAGACGTCATGAGGTTTGCACCATATCCATGGGCACAGACTTGAGGGACCGTATACTTCGGCACTTATCTGAGGATGGATGGTATGCAGAGGTTTGTCAGGTGTTACGTTCTCAGGTTACTCTAGAAGGGAAATATGTGGATTATTCTTTGGAGTCCGATGGACTATTACGCCACAGAGGGCGCATTTATGTACCTTCCTCCGGAGGGTTGCGAGAGTTCATTGTCTCGGAAGCTCATAGAGCTCCTTATGCTGCGCATCCCGGGGTTAAGAAGTTGCATGCAGACTTGAGGCAGTTGTATCATTGGCCGGGAATGCGGCAGCTCATTGCTGAGATAGTAGCTCGGTGTCTCGAGTGTCAGAGGGTAAAGGCAGAGCACCGCCATCCAGGTGGGTTGCTTCAGTCTCATGCTATACCAGAGTGGAAGTGGGATACTATATCCATGGATTTCATCATTGGTCTCCCTATGTCTTCTCGTCGCCATGATGCTATCTTGGTGACAGTTGACAAGTTGACCAAAGTAGCTCACTTTTCACCAGTTCGTACTACATTCACAGCTCCAGCAGTAGCACAGGTGTTCTTGCGAGACATTGTTAGACTACATGGCGTACCCCGCAAGATTATTTCTGATAGGGATTCTCTTTTTACTTCTACCTTTTGGAAGTCATTACAGGCAGCTATGGGCACAAAGCTCAATTTCAGTACGGCTTATCACCCGGAGACAGATGGTCAGACAGAGAGAGTCAATCAGGTGTTAGAAGATATGTTTCGTATGTACGTCATGGATCATCAGACCCGGTGGGAGGAGTATCTTCCCTTAGTGGAGTTTGCCTATAACAATGGGCATCACACTTCTTTGGGGATGCCACCCTACCAGGCATTATACGGCAGGCCTTGCAGGACGCCCTTGAGTTGGGATCGCATAGAGGATAGAGTTGCCATTGGTCCTGAGTTAGTTCGAGATATGGAACAGCAGGTGGATTTGATTAGGCAGCGTCTCAGAGAGGCTCAGGATAGACAGAAGAAGTATGCCCATGCAAAGAGGATTGATCGTAGTTACTTGGTTGGAGACAGAGTTTTCTTGAGAGTGCGACCGCATAAGAGTCCAATCCGTTACGGAAAGGGTTCTAAACTCGCACCTCGCTTTGTAGGACCTTTTGAGATTCTGGAGAGGATAGGCCCAGTTGCCTACCATTTAGCTTTGCCACCTAGCCTGTCACGCATCCACGATGTGTTTCATGTTTCAGTTTTGAGAAAGTATATTTATGATGAGTCTCACTTTTTAGATTGGGATGCCTTGCAGGTGGAGTCGGACGGGCAGCTAGCTTTGGAGCCCATTCGCATTTTGGCACGCCGGACATTGGCCCTTCGAGGTCGAGAGCTGGACCAGGTTAGGGTCCAGTGGGATTGTTATGATGAGGTTACGGCTTCATGGGAGGACGCAGCACGTATGAGATCAGAGTACCCTCACCTCTTTGATGAACTCCAGGAGGAAGTTCATTCCTAGAGGGGGAGGATGTGAGGCCTCACCTCGACTCAGTTTGACATTCAGTGGATTTTATATTTTAGACTACTATGGATACTTTGTTTTGATGCATTTTGAGATTTAGAACTTTTATGATTTCAGGATATTGGATAACATTGCTATGAATTGATGTTTTACTTACATGCTTTATGAGATAGAACACTACATGATTATTAGAAAGAATGATATTGCAATGATAGATGTCATTATTGAATTTACAGGACTTTACTTTGAATATAGAACTATGATGTATGTTTAGTTTATGTGAATTGGGATGAAAATTGTTTATGTGAATTTGCTTGACAAAAGATGTATTCAATCTGTGCAGATGAAAATTGTATGCAAGTAATGATGTGCATTGTTGTATTATTGAATTATATTTTATATGAATATTTGGGAGTACTAATGTGTAAATTGAGATGCGCAGGAAATTTACCATGTGACCATGGAAAATTACGGAGAATCAAACCTAGACTTATGTATGTTCGTAAAGCCAGGGTTTGTCTATTTGGAGAGACAACACCCCGTTTGTGTTGTATTTTATTCGTATCAGTATATGCTGCATGTGTGTTATGTGTTATTTAAATTTTTTGTGTAAAAACCTCAAGAGACAATTTCATGTTTATTTTTGTAAAAGTATTTTATTAGTGTCACTTGACACGTGTGGATTTAAATTTAAATATTTTATCTTGTCTCTTGATGGGAAAGTGTTAATTATTATTAATTTTAAATAAAATAATGTGTTGTCAAAAAGATATTTTGAGAATATAATATTTGGAGTGGTCAACTTATGTTTGACCCGAAAATAAACTTCAGAGGGGTTTAAAATGGGTTAAATGAACACCTAGGGGTAGTTTATTAGGGTTTCCTGAAGCCCATAAGGTATACCTAGGGGTTAGGGGTAATTTTAGGCAAGTTTCTACTTTATTATGATCTTTTTAACGCTTTAAAAATTGGCTTTTTTGAGTTGAGCGAAAATGGAAAATGGAAGTGAAATCAAATCAAGATTTTTCCCTCTTGGAAGGAAAGTCTTTTTGCATTTTTGCTTTCTTCCTTCTTTTTGTTGATTTTTTTTAGAATCTTGTGAGAACTCAGAGAGTGAGCTTCTTAAGGAAGATTTTTAGGAATAGCTGGTTAATCACCCACTCTCCATTTTTGGAGACAGAAGAAAATTTGGAAGAAAAATAATGTTATGGGATAAAGAAATTGATTAAGGAAAATAAAGAATTGTGGATTGGGCAGCTCTTCTTCAGATATCATTATAACCTTTGGGCAGATTAAGGTCGGTTTCATTTTTACTTTTAATGACTTGTTTTTTTGTTTATTTCTGAAAGTTGTTGAATAAGAAAATCTGTATTCTTGAAAATGAATGTTTGAAAATCTTTTGGTTTTGTTTTATGAATGAATGTGTTTTGGGAGTTTTCTCAAGATCTCTCTTTCTCTTGGGAGAGAAGAGGATCTTGAGGGTGGTAGCAGTGACAGCCCTCGAGTGAGAGACTCTCTTTAGAGAGCGATCACAAGGGATCTTTGTGTGACCCTTGCTGCATGGCCTGTTTGTGCAATGGGGGTCATAAGGAGGGTTATAAGGCTAGAATGCCTTTGGGGGGCATAAGGAATTTATGGGGTTGAGATTTTGATATGTTATTTGTGCCATGAGGTGGCTTCTTGTTATTACATACTTGCAGATTCTCCTCAGGGTATTTGGTCCACTACCACCCTTTGAAAATGTTCACCACCAGAGTGTGGTGCTGTGGAAGCCAGGTTGGGAATGTGTCTGGAATATTTGTAGGTTTTGTGTTTCTTTGTGTTTGCCTGTTTGTACCCGTCTAGGAATTGGTTCTCCGAGCTCGGGGGTGGCTACCAGTTAGCCTAGGCTGGGAGGTGAGCACTCCATGGTCAATTTTGTGTTTTCTATTATGCAGGAAATTCAGAAGAAAGGGGATAGGATTCATGAAAGATATTCAGAAGATTGTATTTGAAGATATTTGAATTCAGTTGCAGATGTATGTTTAAAGTTGTTGTAAATAAATGCCTCAAATTCAAGAGAAAGGAGAAGCAAGTTGAAATTTGTAATAGTAGACTTGAAGTCTTAATGTTGTGACTGTTCAGAGAAATCATTCTGTAAATTTGGTAGAATATTTTAGAGATGTTTTAAAGAAAGAAAAGCTTGTTATTTCTACTTCTGGTTTATAAAAAAAAGGGGTTAAATTGTGTTGCATGCAAAAAGCTTCTTGTATTATGGAAAGAAATAAAAGATTTGTTTTTTCATTTTGACTTTAATTATATTTCACTTGTGGCAAATAAAAGATTATTGTTGTTGAAAGATTTCTATGTATTTTTTTTATAAAAAAAGTTGTTTTAAGTGAATATTCTATTTTTAAAAAAATATATATAAATGGATTTCTTTATTTCTAGAAAAAGTATAATGTATCTTTATAAAATACTTTGAATTGTATTTTTGTTAACATTGATTTAAAAGCTAGTTTTATAAATGAATATATATATATATATATATATATATATATATATATATATATATATATATATATATATATATATATATATATATATATATATATATATATATATATTTCTATTTTTGATTAAACTTAATGTTATCTTTTTCTTTATTATATTAGTTTAGAATTTTGTATGTAAAATTCTCTTCAAAAAAAACCTTATATAAATTTATATTGAAATAAATTTCATTTTTATTTTTACTATGCTTATTTAAGTTATTTATATATATATATATATATATATATATAAATATATATATTTATATATATATATATATATATATAAATATATATATTTATATATATATATATATACATATAAATATTATTATGTATTTTAATTTTAAAAAAAATTTATAAAAAAAAAATATGTTTGGGGCCCCCCGCGGACTCCACTGTGTGTACGCACAGTGGACGACCGCGCGGCGCCCACTGTGTGCACACACAGTGGAGCCGCTTGCGGCACCCACTGTGTGGGCACACAGTGGACGGCCATGGCCGCCACTGTGTGGCCACACAGTGGGGAGCCGCTAGCGGCGCCCACTGTGTGGGCACACAGTGGACGGCCATGGCCGCCACTGTGGCGCCACACAGTGGGGAGCCGCTAGCGGCGCCCACTGTGTGGGCACACAGTGGTGCCGCGGCGCCACTGTGAGCTCACACAGTGGTGCGCGCGGCCAGCCGCCACTTGAAACCCCAGCGACCGGCAAGCTTGGTATTCATGGCCGCTTGTTAGCTCTTCGGCCCAGCATGAATCTTCATCTGTTAAAAAGGAAATGGGTTAAACCCTAGCCCGATAGGGGCTAGGGGAGTTTAGTTTTTAAAATATAAAAAAAAAAAATATGTATTTTGGGTTTAGGTAATGGTTAAATAAGAATTTAGAACCCTAATTAGGGTTGAGGAATTAAGAGATGATATTTAGAAAGTTGCAATGGATTTAGGAGGTTAGGATTAAAATATTGGTATTTATGTAGAATATATATATATAAATATATATGTTTTCATATATATATATATATATATGTATATATATGTATGTTTTTTTTTGAGCTTTATTGATTTAATAAATTAAATTATTGATATTCAAAATATATGCATAATCTATATGTATATATGTGCATTTTATATGTACACAATATTGATTTGAAAAAAAATTGTAAAGGAGAAATTAATTAAATTGCTAAGACTATATAGTCATAGTGGGAAATAAATTAAAATATCTCTCCTAATACTTTTAGTTTGTTTAATATAATAGAGCTATTGACTAAATATCTTTTGGAAATAGAATCTAAACTAGTAGGCTTTTCCGCAATTAAAATATAACATTTTCTACGAAGCTTAGTTCGTTCGAGTTTAGTCGGAATTTAATAATGAAATTTTCTTTAACGCTTGTCGCAAGAGTGTGTTTATTAATTAAATTAGAATCTTTTAAAAAAAAATTGTACCGTTTTTGCCCTAAATTTTGGGCATGACAATACCATTTAAAAGTCAAATCACAAATAAATATAAAACCACAACATAAGCTAAACAATAAATATTAAATCATCATTAAAATAAATAAATAATAAATATGAAATAATTAAATACCCAAAATGGCAAGAATCCAATAAATTAAATTAAACATTAGATAATCAAATAATCGAATCGCTATAAATCAAAATAATTGAAATAAACATTATTAACTATTTAATCTCGCATCAATAATCAAATAATCAATCTCGACATAATGGAATTAACCATCCAATACCAACATACTCACAACACAGAAGAAACCAAGCTTACTAATTGACATGGCAACTTGTGCCAAGACGTTGATGACTCACAGTGAACAACTTAGACCTAGAGTATGTGAGGGGAACTTGTGCCAACTCCAAACCACATACCATTGGGATTTAAAGACATGCTCAAACCTGTGGAGTCAGGTGGAGTCGGTCTCTGGTACCTGCAAATCCTACATCCACAAAGCAATGCTATGACATATATATATATATATATATATATATATATATATATATATATATATATATATATATATATATATATATATATATATATATATATATATATATATATATATATATATATATATATATTATAACAGACAAGGGTTAGAGAATCGCAATGACACATCTCCCTCACAATGAGTGATGTGGAATTATCTCTATCCCAAAGACAGTCACACAACAATCAAGAACACCATAAGATCAACTCATCATAGATAATCATTAAATATGGTTAGTACATAAAAACATCATCAAGTGCATGATTAGTATAATTCATGGTTATAGTAAGGCATGTAAAATCGATCAACACTTATGCTCATCAAATCACATGATCAATATAATCTTTCGATAATCAATCAGATAATAAGTATATAATGCTTAATAAATCACGTGATCAATAATGATAGTATCAACATCTTATAAATCATCTGAAATAGCATATGCCCAATAATGTCTAGCATGCATGAATTAAATGTCAACTCTAGTCAAAACAAGTCAAGTCAAGGGTGGACCCTACACACATCCTAAACCATCTTCATTGTATCGATGCATAGATGGTGAAATGTCTAGAGGAGAGGGTTCATTCTTAGTGTCAAAGTCTAAAGAGCCCCCATCATCATCAAGACATGTGTTGGAAAGAGAGGTGGGAATTGATTTAAAATAAGCTTGGATAAATGACACACAAGGCTCCTTAAAGGATTCATTCTTAGATTGAGAGATCATGTACCCATTGAAAGAGGGTATAAATTATAATGTACCGCAATTTCTTAGTAAGGAAACATTGTTGGTAGGAGATTGTGTTGTTGAAGGAATCATAGTATTAAATGGAGAAATGCATCCTAATTCACCATGAAAAAAACCATAATGATTGGGATTAACTTTTATTGTATGAAGTTCATCATTATGTATGAATTTTATTGTAAGATGAAGGATAGAAGGAACTGCTTTCCTAGCATGAATCCATGGTCTACCTAGAAGGAGGTTATAATTAAGATGATTGTGCATGACATGCATAGGAAGGTAAAGTCACAAGTCCTAATTTGATAGGTAATATGACTATATGAAGTGACTCTCTAGGAACATTATCAAAGCCACAAACACAAAGAGGATTGGGTTGAATAGAAGAAGAATCCAAAGTTATCTTATTTAAATAAGTCAATGCAACAAATGTTAAATGTTGACCCATTATCAATTAAAGTACCTCTTGTGTTTTTGTCATAAATGCGAGGAGTAATCATAAGGGGATCATCTCTATTTTTAACCTCTATAGAAGGCAACTCATATTGTGAGAATGTAATATTGTTTGATTTAGAAGAAGGATGAGGAAACACTCTTTGTATGGCTTCTTAAATAAACTTATTGTATGAAGGTGAAGTTTGAATCAACTCTCAAAGGAAACTCTTAGCTAATATTTCATGGATTTTCTCAATAAGATTAGGCTCCTAATCAACATGCTTCTGAGGATGAGTGGGGGAAGGAAGGTAAGTGAGAAGAACATTGGGATATTTCTCTTTGACACAAACATTAAATGAGTGATGTATTTCAAAACCATATTTGTGTTCTAGTTGTCTTTCCATATCACCTCTTTCACATGTGTATTTTGGAACTTTGAGGATATTGGGATCTTTCTTGGGCTTAGGCTTCTCTTAACTAGAATGCTACTCACTTTATTAAACTCTTTTTTCTCCAAAGATACATCCTTAGAAGGGAGAACATCAAGAAAATTTCTAATTATTTAGTCCTCTTGCTCCAAGGTATCTTTATGGGTAAGACAATCTTAAGGAGAAGGACAAACATAACTCATTAATGCTTCATCTCTAGTGGGAAATTCATTAAAATGAAAAGGGAGAATGGTATCAGTAGGAAAGGTAGTGACAATATTATCCAATTACACCAAATGATCCTCATGGGGGACGTACATTTTAGGATAAACATCATTCCTCAAAGATTCACTCATAGAGGGGAGATCTTTGAAAAAAGTTCTCATAACCTCTTCTTGAACCAATATGCCCTCATTGGTAGGACCAAAATTGGGAGGGGATAAATCAATGTCCATCAACACTTGTTCTCTAGAAGAGGTACCATATATGAAAGGTAAAGTAACATTAAGGAAGATGTTTATGATATCATCCTCTTGCTCTAAGATACTCTCATGGGAGAGGAACATTTTAGGAGAAAGATCAAAATTATTCCTCAAAAATTCATCCTTAGAAGGGAGAGTTTTGAAATAAGTGTTAATGGTTTCTTTTTTCACTAAAATGTCCTCATGGGTAGGAGGATCATTAGGACAGGGATAGAGTGAATCAAGAGAAGCTAAGCCATTATGACATCTATGGAAAAAATGCATCATGGAAGTAACAAAATGAGAACAATTCACTTTTTCAAATGATAACATATGCAGAATGCATGACAAAAAGAGATGAAAATGTGCAATTTTTATGATTTTATTCATTAATGCAAGTACATAAACCATGAATTAATGCACATTAATGTAAAAATTATATAAAAATATTAGATGTAAAACTAAAAATCAAAAATATGCAAGTGTAAGAATGTTAGGTTCACCAAAATATAATAGATGGAAAATTAGGGTTTCACAAGTTATGCGCTGTAAATTAGGAAATGACCTAACTTTCACATGCATCACATTAAAAGGAGGATGAACTCAATAGATCCAATCTCAATTTTAATAAGAAGAGGCTTGAATGCTAATTTTAGTCCTATTCACCTTTTACTCAAGTTAAAAAAAGTAATTAAAAAGATGCAAATTGAATGTCAAACCTAGGGTAAGAAGTTAAATGCATGAACTAACAATTTGGACCAATTTTGCTAACTAATAGTGAAACAAAAACTTCACAATAGGTACAAAATCAAAAGGAGAATATGATTGTGCACCTGTAACTGAATCTGGAACTAAACTGATAAGACTAGGGCAATCACACTAGGACACCCAACGTCTTGTTCTAAAAATTTGAGTTTTGATATAGTCCAAGGGACACTTGTAAATTTGAACCTATTTTGGGAGGACTATGTCACTCCAAAATGCCCTATTTCTGGACCATGGTGCCCTAAAGCACCCTGGCCTAGGCACTTTCTACTGAAATTTGGCTAAATATACTATTTTTGGATCCTGATGTTGTTCTGGTCTTTCTAGCTCCACTAGGTACATGTAGCTACACATAAGAGGAAAGAAAGGGTGTTGTGGATAGGGGTTTACCTTGGGTCAAACCCTGAGTTTGGAATTGTCCCTAATTGAAATATAAATTAAACTTTAACTAAATTGGAAAATCTTGCCTTTTGAGGGCAAGGCTAAAATTCTTGAATGTAGATGATTATACCTTTAATAAGTGATGCAATGCCCTTAGGATAAGTCCTTCATGTGTTAATACAATAACATGATAAATCACATAAATATATCATGATCTAATAATTCAAACATAGTATGAAGATACCTTGATGTAGTTTGTTTCTCCTTGAATCAAATTTTCTCTTGAGAAAGAATAATTTCTCTTGAATTGATGATAATGTTAGCACATGATTAGATAATGAAAATGAATTGAGAGGGATGCCTTATATAGGTATTTCATGATTAAAATCACCATTCAGCCGACTTAGAATTGATATATTTGCAAACGAAGTGGGATTTTCATAAGGTAAGACCACCTTATTAAGCTCTCAAAATTCAAGGAAAAAAGTTTGGGACTAGGTAGTATACTACATGGTCCAACCAAAAAAATTTCAATTTTCTAGGGATGTGAGATAGCTTGATTCTAGTGCTAAATATAGCTTGGTGGCTCAAACCAAGATGTGTAGATATGATAATTATTCTTTGAACGTTAAAATTAGGGTAAGATTAAGATGAAATCAATGAGAGTAAGATTAGGGCCCAAATAAGAGTGTGATGATGTAATAAAGTGGAATAAGACCCATAATATTAATTTAAATTAATAAAGGTCCTATAATGCATAGAGGAAAAGGAAAGACTAAAATAGGTGCTAAGAGAGTGTGGAATTGGACACACCAGAAAAGGTGTACAATTTACGATGCTACAACAAAAAATAGAGTAACAAAAGAAACATGAAGAATCTAAAAGATAGAGTCTCGATATTTAGTCATATGGTCAAAAGTAGTCTCCCAAGTCATTGATGTCATAGTCTACTTCCCTTTCTTCTTGTATTCATCCCTATTCTAAGGACCATTTTTTCTTCTTCTTTCTCTCAATTTTACTCTCTATAATGATCATACCAATAACACTCCTAGCAATCATATTATTTTTAATTCTAAATACCTATTCAATGATTTTTTAAAGTCTAAAATGTCTTTCACTATTCCTTTCACTACCAATGCAATTCTATGGAGTTTCTAAATTCTCATCTCTAACGCCAAGATCTTTCAACTCTCCAACAAGAACCTACCAATTCTAAGGTGTTTCCTAACTTCTAGTAGCCCCTTTATCTTCAAGTTCCTCATCATCCTACTCACCATAACTTTTTGGAATATTGAGCTTGTCTAGGGCTTTATGCGAGTGTGTTTCATAGGGTGGAGAGTAGGAAAGGGTGTCTTTAGGAATAATTTTCAATGACCCATCCAATTTTTTCTCACTATCTTCACTTGTATCCTCGTTAGAGGTGGAATCCTTCATCTAGGCAACTTTTTCCTCTCTAAGGGTATTTTTTGCAAGAGTGGTAGCAATCTTATCTATTATAGTGATCTTGGCAAGTCTTGTAGACCTTCAAACACTAGAGGAGGTAGTAATATCTTCTTTAGCACAATCCCTATTAGAAATATCAATAGCAAGGGAGGGGTAGAGTTAAATAGTTGAGCTATCTTCACAAGGATTTTTTCCCAATTCCCCTTTCCCAACAGTGTTCTTTTTACTACAATCTGGGAGATTGAACACTTTTTTTCCTTTATCATATGGTTTGGGCCAATCTCCACAACTAATGGTGGGGTATCATAACCAAGGCTTAATTTCTACTTCTTAGAGAAATAAAGAAAGGCTTTGTTAAATGAAATGGCTTTATATGATGAGGGGGCATTATAACACAAGATTTTTGGCAAGGAAACCCAGTATGGGAAAAACACAACATAGAAAGCACACCATAACTCAATATTTTTGGTGAGGAAACCCGGTATGGGAAAAACCTTGGTGGGATTTGTGACCCACAATATTCACTCACTGGCCAATGAATGGATATTAATTACAACAGTGTGCTTGCACATGCAGGAAGGCCAACTACCTAGAGCTCACTGCTCAAATATAAAAGGAAGTCTCACTGACTTACAAAATGGATTATGAGAATCCAATATGATGTACTATTGCAAAAAGCATCTACTATACCAGGTTCAGTACCGGTTGAAGCTCATACAATAACCATAAACCTTTACGCAAGATCTGCCTTAGTATTCGCTCTACATATCCATCATATCATCTCTCTACAAAATGATCTACAAGATCTCATACTTATATATCAGTCTTATTACAATATGCCATGTCGGCTTACAAAAAAATATTACAATTAAATACAATATACAATAAACAAAATCTTGTCGGCTAGGGTGTTGGTAAACATCCTTGTCGATGTCGGTGAACTATTTGTCAGTGTAGAGTCTATCGATGTTGATGCCTTAAGATTGCAAGGTTGCCATCAATGATAATACCTTCAATCACCTACAATTCTCATTAGAGTGTGCAATGCCAACAATCTCTCCCTTTGGCATTGATGGCAACACCCATGAGAAAAATTCAAAATTGTATCCAAAAATTGAAGTCCAAAAATCTTACCAAAACTATGTGCTCCCCTAACTAGATGATTTCTTCTATCAATCATTTTTCTCTTCTCTACTACTCCCCCTTTGAAATCAATGACAAAGGTTGTCAAAATGTCAACTAAGTGTAGTTTTAGCTCGAACCTTGTAACCAGTTGGTTACAATCTAAAATAGGTCTGCTAATACCAAATTCAGGCTCTAAGTGAACCTGTCACTATCCTTCAATGCTACCTTTGTTCTTTGTATTGTATCGGTGAGGTGATGCATTTTCTCTTCTGGTGTCTTTTGTCTCTGAACAAGTGCCTCTGAGATCTCTTTCCTCAAAGAGATGAGGTTATCCAATTTAGGACTAAGCCTACATTTAAGTTCTTTTGCCTTTCCTTTTATTCTTTCCTTTTCCTTTTCCAATTTCTCAAGTTTCTCCTCAAATCCAGTTATCTCCTATTTGATAATTGATATTGGTTTTGATGAACCAATGATATTGTTAGCTATATAATTTATTTCTTTTTGTACTTTGTTGATCTCCTTATCAATGTCTACTGTCAAAAGATTTGTCTTACATGTATCTCTATATAGTTCCTTAAACTCCATTGTTGTTTTACTTAGTGCAGGTAAGAGGGTATCAATGTGTCCCATGCACTTCTTTATTGTCTCATCAAATAATTTCTCTTTTTCCTTATCCATTTTCTCTTTAAATGTCTCTTCATTTATTTGATCAATAGTCAATATGTTGTCGGTGATGTACTTAGACAATGTGTCTAATTGACTCAAGGAATCTTTATTTTCTACATTGTACTTGGGTGCAATCAATTTAAGAATGGGGATGGTATCATCTATAGCCTTATAGGCCAATGCATTGCAATCAGTAGGTTTCTGACTTTTCAGCATATCATCAAGTTCTTTTGAAATTTTCTTGAATTTCTCTTTGTGTTGATTTGCAGTAGTTAACTCATTTTCCAAAAATTCCTTTTGTCTCATAAGTTCAGTTTTATCATGTTCCATGTGAATCAGATCTATCTTCAACATATCATTTTCATGACTGAATCTTAGATTTTCATTTCCAGCATCATTGAGTCTCCTAGTCAAGTCATCTTCATTCTTCTTTCTGTCTTCAATATCTTTACAAAATCTCATAGTCATGTCTTGCATCTCATTCCTCAAGGTCATGTTCTCTTGCCTCATCTTGCTTGCAAGATCATTAAGAGTTTCCTTTTCATCATCATCATTTTGTATCTTCTCATGAAGTTCTCTTCTTTTCTTTCTAGCAATAGTGAGATTTTCTTGAATTTCTTGAATGAATTCCTGTGCAGTATTCAAATCATCTTCAAGTTTGATATTTTTCAACTTTTCTACATCAAAGTCTGCAAGAGTTATTTCCAATTGCTTTCTCAAGTTTTCCATCTATACCAGTGTCAGAATCTTCCTCAAGTTGTTAGGCTTTTGAAAATAGAGGACCAAGCTCTGATACCAATTGTTAGGATTCCCAAAGATACTGAGGGGGGGTGAATCAGTATCTAACCAGTTTACAGATTTTCTAACCTTATTAAGTAATTTGCATTCCAAAATAATGTACTGGTAAACAAGAATTAATGCAGTAAATATGAACAATAAACACAACATAGAAAGCACACCATAACACAAGATTTTTGGCGAGGAAACCCGGTATGGGAAAAACCTTGGTGGGATTTGTGACCCACAATATTCACTCACTAGCCAATGAATGGATATTACTTACAATAGTGTGCATGCACATGCAGGAAGGCCAACTGCCTAGAGCTCACTGCTCAAATATAAAAGGAAGTCTCACTGACTTACAAAATGGATTATGAGAATCCAATATGATGTACTGCTACAAAAAGCATGTGCTATGCCAGGTTCAGTACCGGTTGAAGCTCGTACAATAACCATAAACCTTTCTACAAGATCTGCCTTAGTATTCGCTCTACATATCTATCCTATCATCTCTCTACAAAATGATCTGCAAGATCTCATACTTATATATCAGTCTTATTACAATATGCCATGTCAGCTTACAAAAAGATATTACAATTAAATATAATATACAATAAACAAAATCTTGTCGACTAGGGTGTCGATAAATATCCTTGTCATTGCCAGTGAACTATTTATCGGTGTAGAGTCTACCAGTGTCGGTGCCATAATATTGCAAGGTTTCTATCAATGACAATACCTTTAATGACCTACAATTCTCATTGGAGTGTGCAACGCCAACAGGGACCGACCCCTTTCACCCACTATCGGTTGGTGGGAGTTCTTGTTTATCGCTTATCACAAAGTCTGGAACTTTCCACTTTTGTTCCCTATTGTGATTGTTCCATTTTCACGCAACTACGCAATAAGGGATATAACAAGGAGAAAAAGAAGTTGTTATCACTAGATTTTCCTATCACTTTTTTCTTGCAAATGAACAATGTGACTTTTTCACTTTTGTCAGACAAGGCGATAAGTGATGTGACCGGGAGAAAGAGAGTGTTATCGTTGTTTCACAGCAATCAGGAACTGTGTCCCACCATTCGATGAGATACTATAATGGTTTGTTTGGCTGGTGGGACCAATTCATTTTCAAGGCGCAATTTCATCCATCCACCAGTGTGTGAAGAGGAGGATTGAGTGGTCTGATTTCAAACCTGAGATGATCATTGGAATTCAAACAACTGCCCATTACTGGTTGTTGACTTAATGGGTTGAAAATTAGTTTCTGACCCCGTTGGAAAACCAAATCAAATCAAATTTATCTCGACCACTTTTAGGCAGTCAAGGGACGAGTGCCATTACTCTGCCATGAATCTACAGATGCTTCTCGCAAGCTACCCATTCTCATTTATTGTGAATTGAAGACTTTTTGGGAATGGTAGAGGATAATTAGATGCTATTTTTGTTGGGATTCTCCCCTTTTTTAGGGATTGTTGCTCTTTCCCAGTTCTGGGAGATATTTTCAAACATGCAACCATCAGATCAATTCATCTAATTTTATCCTCTTTTTGTAATCTAACCCTAGCTAGTTAGGGTTTTTGAACCTAGTGTTCCATCTTCATTATGCTTCATCTATAAAGGAAAATTTTGTGTCTCTTTCTAAGGGTTCTTCTCCCTTTTCTCTTACATAATTTTAGTATTTTCTACAACTCTAAATCACCTTTCCTTTATATTAAAAGATCATCTATCTTACCTTCTCTTATTTGTCAAATAAACTATGTTGTGCACCTCTTATTTGGCAATATTTCTTTCTTTTGTCTTCATATTTCAATTTGTGTTAATCATTTCCTATGTATGTTGTCTATGAATATTTATTAGTCCCTCTCAGCATTTAGTTAGGTTCTAACCTTCCCCTTTTCTCTTGAAGATACTTGTTAAGATTTACATTTGTGTATATCTTTGGGTGGTCCATTCATGTCTTGTACATTCATAGGCAAGGGAAGAAATATATTTCAACCTAGGTGCATCACTTCTTTTCCCTTTCAGCATTCCTTCTCCCTTTTTCCCCTGAAATCATTAGAATAGGTTTTATAAGAGTGTTGGGTTGGTCCAACACTACACTCTGATTGATAAGTAAGTCAGCCTTCTCTAGAGACTTAACCTCACATGTACAAGTTACCACACTTCGAGGTTGTTGAGCACTAGTGTTCAACAACGGTGCACACTTTTGTGACAAAATAAAGATAGATAAAAATTAATCTATTTTTGTGCTCATAAATTTTACCATTTCTATATTTCTACTATTGATCTAGACTTGTCATGTTAAAAGGGGCTTTGTAGTTTCACCAAGTTTGTGGATTGATGATCCACATATAATTATGGAGAAGACAATCTACAATGTTTTCCCATTTATGATTATTCTTACTTCTTAGTTTCTCATATGCTTTATGTCTTTTTCCACCCTTTGTATTTTATTTGGCCAAGTGATCATATCATTACTGCAAAAACAAAGGAACCATTCAAAATATTAAAAATTAATTTCTTGCATGATTAATAAAAACCAATTGCCTATCATTCAAAAAATACATTCATGGTCGAGGGGGAATATTCTTATCATTCTCCTAGTAATTCCATTCATAAAATTTAAGGCCTTCATTAGCTAGGTTGTTAGCCAATTGTTTTCCTTCTCTATAATTATGTCTAGCTCTTGAATGTGGTAAGAGTGTGAGGAGTCACCTACTATCCTCTATAAAATTTCGTATTTTTCATGGGGGGGGCATAAAATTTATAAGATCTACCACTATTTTGGAATTACCCTTTATTATAACTTTTTGGAATCCATGCATAGTAATTTGATTTAACCCCACCATAGAGCAATCATCTCAGCCTCATTATTAGTTTTGATCCCAACCTATTTTACATAACCCTTTATTATCTATCCTTTTTCATCTTGTACTATACCTCCTACAACTTGCATTCTAGTATTACCTTGCTACATCCATCAAATTTCATTTTTACCTAATCCTTTTTAGGTTCTCTCCATTTGATAAGTTTTCTCAGGATCTTCTTCAAAATTTTGATTTTGTCTATTTGATAGGTAATTCTCCATTTTGATTTAATAGATAATTCAAAGTTGGTAACTAGTTGAGAAGCTTTTTGATGTTTCATATATTTGGTATTTTCTCTTATCTCATTTTTAGCATTTGCGGAAACTTCTTGTTTCTCTTCATATCCTCCCTAAGGATTTTGTGTCTTCTCTCCTTCCAAATTATTTGGGAAAGCAAACGAGGGATTTTGTTTTGTGGATCCTTTATAACTAGATGTTCAAAAGGGGAATTATCTCTCAAAATTTTAACAAAGGTTCTTGTGGTCTAGGGAAAAACCAAGTTGGCCTAAAGAGAAGACATCACCTTTTCCCAAACCTCTCTAGTGAAACCATAGAGTAAAATTAAAAATGATCTAAAAACTCCCCTTCATGATAATATATGATGTGCCTATTGACCTAATTGAAACCCTTTTTAACGAGATTATTTGTAGTAACATAAGGTTCCAAACCCTTGTTATCTCACAAATAAAATATTTACATATTTTCTACATAATCAAGAAAAATATAAGAATTAACTCTAATATTTATTAAATGCAAAAATTGCAATTTCAATTGTAAGTGCTTATTCTAGGTAATGTCACATATACATATACAATAAATTTTTATAATATTGGCTTTCATGCCATATAAACATTAATAATAATCTATAAAGTACAATTTCAAAATATAAATACAAGATCATAAATAATATCCTTGCTAACCACCAACCCACATAGTCATTTGCAAGATGAAGGACAAGAACACATGTGGCTCTAGAACTTTTCTACCCAACCATGAAGCTAGGCTTCCCCAAAGTTCTCATGCTTTGCAGAAAACCTAATCCTGTATAGAATGCTTAGCTTCTTGGAAACAAAAGTAGGATGGAAACACTGGTGTAACCTAATATATCTACATGCATATCTAAAACATGATAATGCAATGCCCTATTATCGAGATATGGCAAAGAAACATATCAATAAATTTTGCTAGGATAATTCAATCTATTTTAATAAAAGCATGGCTTTGGCCAAAACAAACTTTAAAATAACCAATTTTCCTAAAAAGAGGATCAACCTTCTTTGTTTGACCATATACAACACTCATTCCTAGAATCATAACCCAAAAACTCAAGGATAATTTGAACTACTTTTAAATGCAAACAATCATGCATATTCCTAATGAGTTTATCTAGTTCTCTTTAATCATGCTTATGTACATACTAATGCATTATTCACCTATAATGAGATCATAAAAATATTTTATAAGTAAATTTTATTTTTCAATGCAATATAAAACTACATGACTTTTTGTGCATAATGAACATGAGTATTCTTATGTTGTTCTTTTCCAAATGCAATTTTAATGAAAAATAAGCATGCATTTTTGTATATCAAAATAATAAATGATTATTCAATATTTATTTAAGAAGGTGTAGCACATGTATGTATAAACAATATACATATAAATTAGTGTTTATTGTGTAAAATGGGGGTTCACTAATCCAATTATATGAACTAGGAACAAAACTAATTCTCAACCATATTACATTAAGGGGAACAAGACTCGATAGGCTCAAACCCAAAACCTATGGGAAAAGGTTGAGCACAAATTGGTTTCTTTACTGCCCTTATATGATTTGACATTTAAATTGATAATGAAAAGGGTATGAATGATGAAAACTTTATAATGATCAGCATAAATAAACAGTTTTAGAATAGACATGCAAACATCGAGTACAAATCTGGAAATATGAAGCAGAGAGGAACCTAGATGTGAAATCTAAGATTGGAAATGTTGAAAATGGGGTTAGGTGACCTTGTCCCAAAGATATGAGATGTGATTATCAGAAACAATTTCCTGATTAGGATGTCACTCTAATTATCTCCCTGAAAAAGTGTCAAACAATGGGGCTATGCAACCTTATTTTGTCTTTTTTACTTCTTCAAAATCTAGTCCTATGTATATCAATCTAAAATTTATGGATATGTATTCACTTTGTCTATAATTTGTCACCTGCAAACACAAGAGGGGGAAAGTGGTGTTGGGTTGATAGGGGTTTTCCTAGGTCAAACTTCAGGTTTGGAGTTAATCTTTGATGAAATAGATATGAATGAACAATTTTTTTGAAGTGATATACTAAACTATATCTCACGTTTCATGTTATTTAAAATGATGATGATGTAATTTTGTTTGAACAAGACCTACAAATTCTAATGCAATAGAGTAGAATGACAAGACCTAAAAGAAGTAATCATGAAAACATGCTTGCATGAAGATTGTTGTAATTCGCTACTCCATAATGCTTAGAACTGAAGAATATTTGAAGGATACAATGGGATGAAATATGTATGCTTGTATATTCTTGAGGGATTCTTAGGATGTGTGGGCATGGTATGATATAAATTTGAATTAGAGAGATGCTCTTATATAGGGTTCCCAAGGTTTTTCATAAATTAGGTCAACCTCCAATAGCCATATTAAAATATCTAAATCATGAATCAACTGGCAGGAATTGGTACATTGATATATTACAAAATAAAACCATTATAGGGGTACAAGGGCACCTATCACCCTAGTCCACCCAAAAAGGTAGCTTAGGCTTACAGAAGATCAAGACAAAGACCAAGATTTCCATATGCTTATATAACATCAATTTTACAGTGCAAAGGCTAGAAATAGACTTTGAAAAGAGCTAGGAGGAGACACACTAAGGCAAGGGCACAAAGAGAAGTGTAAAATTATAAGGGGTTATTGTTGAGAAAAAGGTATCTCGACATTGCATTTACATGAGGTTACTATTTATATTGAGTTTTCATTTGAGCATAAAATGGTGTGAGATTCTCCCCAAAGCTTATGGTTGGCTAGATAAGCATTCTGGTAAAGTTATGTCGCAAGATCATAGCTAGTTTTGAATATATTAAATTTTTCATTTTGGAGGGGTCTAATGAAAGGTTTAAATTTGATTTTGAGGACTTTAGAGGCGCCGAAATGCCCTGAAAAGTGGGTGTAAATTGTGTATATTTTACAAGGCAATAGAACACTTTTCGAGCTTTCTGGCGCTTTAAACGGTTTGTCAATAGGACACATGGTTCTCAAGTTATGGCCTCCAGACACATAAATGAGTTGTAAAAGGGAGGGACACACGTCATAGGGAATCTAGAAGGGAGATAAGGTTGCCTACACCTTATTGGGTTGTTTTATCCCATGGTTTTGTAATACCGTTTGACGGTTTCTTGTATTGTATCTCCTATATATGAGGTGTGTGAGATAGAAATTGTGTGTAAGAATGGCTATTGAGTTACCTCTGAATCTCTGATTAGTGGTACTACTATGAAGAGCTTGCTCTACAATTATATTGTAATTTGTTTTGATTGCTAAATAATATATTGGGTGGCTTTTGGAGTGTGGGGTTTTTCTCCCGAAAGGGTTTTCCCCATGTAAATCAATATGTTATGGTTTGAATGTTATTATATCTATTTTTATTTTCTGTAACTTTTGTAAAGATCTGTAAAAGTTTTTGCATTACCCTCCTCTCTAGATTAGTGTAGGAAGTTGTTATGCTAATTAACTTCCTTACAAGTTGTATCAGAGCTTGATCACCTTTGGTTTCAATTGTGGGTTGTTGAGTTTTTTGAACTAATCTAGATTTGAGTGGGAGCTTGTGTCGAAGACACTTTTTGATCTTGTTACTGGAATTTTCAGATGGCAATTTCATCAAGGAAAATAGAGGTGGAGAAATTTAATGGAACAAATTTTGAGATGTTGAAGCTAAAGATGGAAGATATGCTAATAGATCAAGATCTATGGGATGTTATTGATGTGAATGTCTAAAGGCCCTCAGATCCTATTGTGACAACTCAATATGATGTTATGGACTGAAAAACCAAGGGTTTGATCAGACTGTACCTAGCGGACTCTATTCTAATCAATGTCCACGAAGAAAACACTACAAAGAAACTATGGTATAAGCTTGGTGAAATGTATCAAGGGAAATCTTTATTAAATCAAATTTTCTTGAGGAAGAAATTGTATTCCTTGAAGATGGAAGAGGGTGGACAAGTTGCAGACCACCTGGAAGCATTCAATATGTTGGTGGCTCAATTAGTATCTATTGGTGTTAAGATGAAGAAGAGGATAAATGTCAGATCTTTCTTTGTTCTTTGTCTGATTCATGGGATTCTCTTGTTATGGTTATCAGTAGTACTTATGTTATTTTGAAGTTCTAAGCTATGGTGGGTGCCCTACTTGGTGAAGAGATGTGAAGGAATCCCTAACTGTTCCTGGAAGACCCAAGGAGAAAGGCAAGAAGAATGAGAAGCGTGATAAGTCCAAATCAAATGGGAGATCAAAATCTCCTGGAAACTCCAAAGTCATTTGCTGGAATTGCGGTAAACTAAGTCACATCCGTAAGGACTGCAAAGAAGAAAAAAAAGAAGAATATTGATTCTGATTCTAAGTCTGAGAAGGAAGATGGTGATGCATTCATTGCGGGTTTGGCAACTCATGCAAGTAATGATACTGATTAATTGACCTAGGTGCATCTTTTCATATGACTGCCAATAGAGATTGGTTTTCTAAATCTAAAGAATTTAATGGAGGTAAGGTGTACTTGGTTGATGACTCACATTTATACATTGTTGGTCAAGGTAAAGTTAGAATCAGTTTTTCTAATGGTAGAATAAAAATGCTTAATGGTGTCCTGCATATCCCTAGTTTAAAATGAAATATGTTATCTATGAGAAAACTGGTAGATGTAGGTGTGTAGGTAGTTTTTTCTGAAGCAAGATGTAATATGATTAAGGATCCTATGGTAATTGCTAGAGGTGTCAGGGTCAGCACTTTGTATAAGCTAGATGCATACACTATTAAGTGTAATAGCACTTTTGTAAAAAGTAAATATGTGGAAGATTTGAGAGTTTCACCTTCAGCAGATGGAAATGGATTTTGGGTACCTAAGGGTGGTCTTTCTTCTGAGGAAAAGTTACCTACAGAGAAGACTATGTTATGGCACCAAAGGCTTGGCCACATTGGAGAAAAGGGTCTAAGGACCTTGAAAAATAAAAACCTTCTTGAAGGTTTGAATGATTGTAATCTTGACTTTGATTTTTGTGAGAATTGCATTTATGGAAAATAAAATCGCATTCAGTTTTACTCGAGTTCTCATAAAACTTATGGTGTTTTGGATCTTATTCATTCTAATGTGTTTGGTCCTCTAGATGTTCCTTCGATTGGAAAATCCACATATTATGTTTAATTTATTGATGATTTTAGTAGACGGACATGGGTATATTTTCTAAAGAGTAAATTTGAAGTTTTCAGTCAATTTAAAGAATTTAAAGCAATGGTTTAGTTGCAAACTGGAAAGAAAATTAAAATTTTGAAGACTGATAATGGTGGTGATTTTGTTCTAATAATTTTGATAGATTTGTGAGGCCCTACCCCGACTCATCCTGACATTTTCTGTTATTTTCATATTGAGACTATTATGGATGCTTTATTTTATGCATTATGGATTTAGAACTTATATGATTCCATGATTTGGATCACATTGATGTATATTGATGCTTCATGTTATGCATTATGATTATAAAACTTTATATGTTGATAGAATAGAATTATTTTGAAATGATGTATGTCATTATTAGATTTGCAGGACTTCATTTTGATGATAGAAATAGGATGCTTATTATATGAATGGTTCAATTTTGAGGATTATGATAATTGCTTATGTGGAATCGAATTTAAATGAATGGGATATTGAATTATTATTGTCAAATATATGAGTGTTTGATGTGCAATGAAATCCATGTGTTTAATTATATATATAATTGTGATTATTTGGAATTACTAATGTGTTAATTGAGATGCGCAGGAAAATTATCCATGTGACCATGGAAATAATATGGAGAACCAAACCTAGACCTATGTAAGTTTGTTAAGCCAGGGGTTGTCTATTTGGAGAGACAACACCCCGTTTGTATTGTATTTTATTTGTGAAAGTAAATGATGCATGAGTGTTAAATTGATTTTATGTATATGTGTAATCCTACAAGAGACAAATTCCATGTGTGATTTTTATATTGTATTTTATTGTGTCACTTGACACATGTGCTGATTAGTGTCATTGATTTTGACTTGTCTCTTGGAGGGAGTTTTATTTCTACCAAAGCCATTCAAACACATGAGTGTGGTCCCAAATTTGCCTTGGGTAGGGAGTCTTGGGAGTGGTTAACTCAGGTTTGACCCGTAGGTTAACTTCAGTTGGGTTTCTAAGGGGTCAAATGGACTCCTAGGGTCATTTTTAGGGCTTTTCCAAAGGTCCAAAGGGTATACCTATGGGTTAGGGGTATTTTTAATCATACGACTACTCCCGTGTGACTGTTTAGTCACCTCAAAAAGTGGTTTTCCCAAGGTGAGCGAAAATTCAACTTAGAAGGTTCCTCCTAGGATAGACAACCTTCCCTTTTGATGTCAAACTCTCTTCCCCATCCTCTCTCACCTTTTCCCTTTCCAATTTTAGTAACATGTAAGAGGTTGGAAAGAACAACCAATGGGAACTCTCACCTTACCCAAGGGGTTGGGAAGTGTGAGAGAGGCCTTCTTAGGCAAGGATTAGGGACTTAGTGAGTAATCACCCACTCTCCATTGTTGGAGATTATGCATTTTTTTAAAAATTAGTTGTAGGATAGAATTTTTGGTGAAGTGTTGGTGAAGAGTTTGTGTGGATTTGGGCTGCACATCCCCAACTAAGCCTATCATACCTTTTGGCATATTAAGGTTGGTTTTACTTACTTTTAGTTATGTTGTTCATGTTGTTTTGAAAGAAAGAAATGCTTGTATGAGAAGATGTGTATATGTAATTTGTTTTCTAGAAGAATAATGTAGATTTTCCTTCCCTTGTTCTTTTTGTTATGTGTTCTTGTTTTGGGAGTGTCCAAGGCCTCCTACTCTTGGGAGAGTAGGATGGTCTTGGGGTGGAAGAAGTATGACAGCCTTGGGTGAGAGGCTCTCCTTATGGAGAGTGATCTCAAGGGTGTTCTTTGTGTCCCTTGCTGCATAGCCTTGTGTATGCATTTGGGGGTCATAAAGGGAGAAAATATGGCTTTTATGCCTTTCGGGGGCATAAGGGTGTGGAGGTGAATTTGTTGTATTTTGATTTGCCATGAGGTGGCTTGAGTTGTATTATGCTTGCAATCTCCCCAATGGTATTTGGTCCACTTCCACCCATGGAAAGATCATCACAAGTTGTGGTGAGAGTGTAGCTTGGGATGGGAAAATGCATGTTGAGTGTTGCCCTATGTTTGTTGTGATTGTTTGTTTGTGACCCGTCTAGTGCTTGGTTCTCCAAGCTCGGGGGTGGCTTCTAGTAAGCCTAGGCTGGGAGGTGAGCTCTCCATGGTCAAGTTGTATTCTATTTTCAGGTTGCTTGGGATGGGAAAGAAAAGATGAAGAGATTTGTTATTGTTTTGAGTTGTAGAAAAGTTTCAATGAAAAATGTAATTATTTTGTAGCAAAAAAAAAAACATTGTTGTATTTTTTCTTCCAAAGGCAAAGAAATGTATGTATTTATTTTAGTCATGGTCCTATGGAGAGGAGAATTCTAGTTGGGTTTTCAAACCCATTTGTAATAATATTTACTCTGTATTTTAATAGGCTTAAAGAAATGTATTTCTTCAATTTGGTTAGCTTTACAAAAAAAAAAAAAGAAACATGTCTATATTTGGGATTAAGTTCCTATTGTTATTGAAATAATATAAGTTGCATTTATGTTTATTCAGCAAATAAAAGATTTATTTTATCCCTTATGCAAAATGGAAATAGTCTCACATTAGATTCTAGTTTTATTTATGTTGTTGCAATTAAATTAAATCTGTTATTTGTTCTTTCATTTAATGCAGAAAATAAATCCTATAGTAGTAGCCTATTTTAAAAAAAAAAAAGGGTTAGCATCTAGATTTAGTTTTATTGTTATACCAGAAAAGATTACATTTAAGTTGATGTTTTATGTGCATTCTTTTTATGTTAGTCACAGAATATAAAATACTTATCCTTTTTTTAGCCTTTTAGAAAAAAATATATATATATTATTCCACTATCATCATGCTGTAAATGATCATGTTAATTTCTGCATGTAAAAAAATAAATTGACCAGAAAAGAAACTTATAGTTTGGCTATGAGTGTTATTGATATTATATATGTACCTATATTTGTGTACAAGTATATGTACATATATATTAACACACACACACACACACACACACACACACACACACACACACACACACACACACACACACACACACACACACACACATATATAATTATACATACATTTAAACATTTAAATATTAAATGCTGGAAAAACCTTATATAAATAAAATAAAATAAAACAGAGATATATATATTTATATATATATATATATATATGTTAAATGTTTTTTGTTTTTTTTAAATATAAATAAAGAAAAAAAAAGAGAGCCGAGACCGTGGCCGTCGGCATCCACAGTCTGCGGGGGGCACTGCAGTTGTGGGCGGTGTCGTCCACAGTCTGCGGGATCATGCAGTTGTGGGCGGCGACGTCCACAACCTGCGGGAGCGCTGCAGCTGTGGTCGGCGACGTCCACAGTCTGCGGGAGCGCCGCAGCTATGGGCAGCGACGTCCACAGTCTGTGGGGTCACCGCAGCTGTGGGCAGTGACGTCCACAATCTGCGGGAGCACTGCAGCTATGGGCGGCGTCGTCCATAGTCTACAGGAGCACCGCAGTCGTGGGCGAAGCTATCCCCAGCCTGCGGGTGCACCGCACCACCTCCATTAAAACCGCCTCCCCTTGGTAAAAAAGAAAATGCCGCTCCCACTTGGTAGATCGGCCAAGGCTTCGGCCCTCCACTCCCACGACCTGCACACACACACAGCACACACAAAAAAAAAAGGAGAATAAATTTTATCACACTCATGCCCTAACCCTAATTTCGGGTTAGGGAAAACACACATGGGATTTTAAAAAGGATATGTGTGGGATGGGTGTTAAAAAGGAAGTTTAGGGTTAGCATGTGAATTTTTTTAAGAATTCTTTTAAAAGTAAATTAATAAAAAGAAAATAAAACCCTCCTTATCCTTGGAATATATACATATATATATGTGTGTGTGTGTGTGTGTGTGTGTAGATATGCAATTTTACATTCCCTCACACCTCTTATATATATATATATATATATATATATATATATATATATATATATATATATATATATATATATATATATATATATATATATATATATATATATATATATATATATATCTGTGTGTGTGTGTGTGTGTGTGTGTGTGTGTGTGTGTGTGTGTCTTAGATATATGGTTATCTACATATACATATATGTAAGTAGAATTTTATATTTATATGGAATCAAAAAGTTTAATTGTAAATTATTTTAAACCACTTTCAATTATTATAGGAATGAAGAAGCATTTTAATAAGATGTTTTAAATTTAAACCCTTGGGAGGATAAATCTTTAGGGAACTAAAATGACCTATGTATGTCAAGTTGGCCCCCTTTTAAAATTTTTAATTAATGAAAATTTTGTTTAAATAGGTTTATTTAATCTAAGTGCTAGGGCAAATTTATTTAGACCCTAGGCAATAAAAGAACTATATGAGATTATTAATATTCCCCATCAATTAATTTTGAGATTATTTGTTAAGTGAGTTTAATTATTTATTATGGAAGATAATATCAATTTTGTTGGAGAATTATAATCCCGCCTTTAACTTAGATCATTTATCGCCTAATTGACTTAGTGATTAGAATTCACTCAAAACATAGTTAAGACTAAACTAGTTTTGCATTATTTTAATAAGTTAGTTGTACTAGGTTAAGTATTTTTTTTTTTTTTTTAAATTATTCCGTTTGTGCCCAAAAGTTTGGGCATGACAAGATTCTATAAATACTGTGGCATTAATAGACAGAAGAAAACTCCATATTTTCCACACCAGAATGGGGTTGCAAAAGAATGAACAGGACACTGATGGATAAGGCTAGGAGTATGTTGAGTGGTGTTGGTCTAGAACCAAAATTTTGGGCTGAAGTGGTTGCCACTGCTTGCCACCTGATTAACAGGTCTCCTACATCAACTCTTGTTGATAAAATGCCTATGGAAGCATGGTCGGGTCATAAGCCTTCATTGAGACATCTTAGAGTTTTTGGTTGTGAGGCATATGCACATGTGCCAAAGGAGAAGTCGACAAAGTTGGAGAACAAGGTTTTGAAATGTATCTTCATCGGGTATAGTCAAGGTGAAAAAGGATACAAGATTTGGGACCTTGTTGCGCAAAAGGTAATTCATAGTAGAAGTATTATTTTAAGAGAAATTAAGTTTCGTTCTATTACATTGCAGCCAGAACAGACTAAAAAGGAAGATGTGATTCAATTCCCTTCTAAACTTGAAAGAGTTGAATCGAAACCCCTAGATAGGAAAAAAGTTGAAGAGAGTTCATCTAGCTCTGAATCTTTAGAAGAGGAGGAAGAACCTCCAACTCAACTTGTTCAAAGGTCTACAAGACATAGACAGCCACCTGAAAGGTATTCACTTAATGATTGGAGATGGATTTTTGCTTTGAATACTAATGTGGATGAACTGAAATCTGTAGAAGAGGCATTAGGTATGAATGATGCAGAATCCTGGAAGATTTCTATGGAAGAAGAAATGGCAACTTTGAAAAAGAATGATACATGGGATCCTGTACCATTGCATGAAGGATGGAAGCATGTTGATTGCAAATGGGTGTTCAAGATAAATATTGGTTCATATGGAAGCATTGAGAAGTATAAAGCGAGGTTGGTTGCAAAAGGCTACTCTCAGGTTGTGGGTGTTGATTATGGTGAGATATTTTCTCCTGTTTCCAAAATGACATCCATTAGATTTTTGCTTTCTATTGTTGTTGCTTATGATTTAGAAGTTGAGAAAATGGATGTGAAAACTACTTTCTTCCATGATAATTTGGAGGAGGATATTTATATGACATAGCCAAAGCACTATGTGGTGAAAGGTAAAAGTAATTTGGTCTGTAAATTAAAGAAATACATGTATGGCCTCAAACAGAGTCCTAGGATGTGGTACCAAAAATTTGATACATATGTGCTGAGTTTGGGATTTGAGTGTTCTAAATCAAATCAATGTGTTTATTATAAAACTATTGGTGATCATTTCTTGTACTTTGCATTGTATGTTGATGACATGTTATTCATTGGTAAAGGGAAAGGTATGATTTCAGAACTTAAGTCTCAACTCGCTTCTAAATTTGAAATCAGAGATCTTGGTGCAGCAAAACACATTCTTGGGATGGAAATTAAAAGAGATAGAGTGAATAGAAATCTGTGGCTAGGCCAGAGTAAGTAGGTAAATTCAGTGTACAAAGGTTCAACATGCGGGATTGTAGACCATTGTGTGTTTCTTTTACAGTTGGAATGAAATTATCTATTGCAAATTGTTGTACATCCCCATTGGAGATGGAAGATATGAGTAGAGTGCCTTACTAAAGTGCAGTTGGAAGTCTAATGTATGCTATGGTCTATACTAGCTTAGACATTTCCCAAGCAATGGGATTTCTGTCCAAATATATGTCTAATCCTAGTAGAGTTCATTAGGATGCAGTCAAAAGAGTCTTCAAATATTTGAAGGGTACCTCAGAGTACTCTTTGTATTATCATGGTAATTTAGTTGGAGATGATATTTCCCTTGATATTCATGGTTATGTGGATTCAGACTGATAGCAGAAGATCCACTAGTGCTTATGTGTTTACTTTATTTGGTGGTGCAATTAGTTCGATGAGTAAGTGGTAGGTTGTGGTTGCTTTATCCACTACTGAAGCAGAGTATATGGCAGCTACTCATTCTTGTAAAGAGGCCATTTGGTTTAAGAGACTATGTTCAGACATTGGAATAAAACAAGGAGCTATGATAGTTTATTGTGATAGTCAGAGTGCGATTTGCCTAGCTAAGAATCCGACATTTCATGCCCAGACCAAGCACATTGATGTTCAGTATCATTTTGTCAGAGATATGGTTGAAGATGGTAGGGTGAAGGTGGTTAAGGTAGAAACTTTGATGAATGTTGTAGATTTTTTAACTAAGTTTGTGAGCACAAATAAGTTCAGATGGTGCTTGGAGTCTATGGGCCTCATGGCCCTTAGCAATTTATTCATTGTGTTGATACTCCCTTTTCTCTTGCAAGGCGTTTGACAAGTGGGAGATTTGTTGGGAAATGGTGTCTCAACCTTGCATTTCCATGAGGTTACTATTTATAGTAAGTTTTCATTTGAGCACAAAATGGTACGAAATTCTCCTTGAAGCTTTTGGTTGGCTAGATAAGCATTCTAGTAAAGTTACGTCGCTAGATCATAGCTAGTTTTGAAGATATTAATTTTTACATTTTGGAGGGGTCCAATGAAAGGTTTAAATTTGATTTTTAGTACTTTAGAGGCCCAAAACTCCCTAAAAAGTGGTTGTAAACAATTTAGCATTTACAAGTCAATAGAGAACTTCATGATCTTTTCAGCGCTTTAAACGGTTCGTCAATAGGACACACGGTTCTCAAGTTATGGCCTCTGGAAGTTTGTACTCCTGAATAGGAAATAGAAAACACATCAAACATATAAATGAGTTGTAAAAGAGAGGGACACACATCATAGGGAATCTAGAAGGGAGATAAGGTCGACTACACCTTATTGGGTGGTTTTAGCCCATGGTTTTTTAATATCATTTGACAGTTTCTTGTATTGTATCTCCTATTTATGAGGTGCATGAAATAGAGGTTGTGTGTAAGAGTCTTATCACTATTGAGTTACCTCTAAATCTCTGATTAGTGGTACTCCTACGAAGAGATTTTTCTACAAGTATATTGTAATCTGTTTTGATTGCTGAATAATATATTGGGCGGCTTTTGGAGTGTGGGATTTTTCTCCTGAAAGGGTTTTCTCCACGTAAATCATTGTGTTATGGTTTGAATGTTATTATATCTATTTCTATTTTCTGTAACTGCTGTAAAGATCTATAAAAAAAATTGCATTACCCTCCTCTCAAGATTAGTGTAGGAATTTGTTTTGCTACTTAACTTCCTTACAGTTATGATTTATGACATCATATTTAGCCACCATTTCAATGAGAGTATGAACTTACACTCATACTCATGGAGAGAGAGAGAGAGAGACCAAGAGAAATATTACAAAGACTAAATTTGAGGGAACAATCCCCCATGCTTAGGATCTTAACTCATAAAATCACATACAAAAACACCCAAGACAAAGAAAAACAAAAGAAAACAAAGGCAAAATAAAAGACGCACAAAAAGGGGTTATTACTAAAATAAAAGCTTCAAGTAAACTAGTTGAAGAGATGTTGATTTTTAAAATGGCTTGACCACTGATATGATTCTTGGAATTCTATTGCAAGAATACAAACAGTCTTATGAAAAGAGAAAGGGAATACATCAATTGGTGAGAAAAGAAACCATGATCCAACAACTAGAAATGTATGTTATTCTATAGGTTCATGGGAGAGAGAAAGAAAACATGAATTCCATTAGCTAGTAAGTTATGTCATGCTAGATGACCCACGAAAGGAGGAAACATGGATTCTATGGGCATTTGGCATAACTGATGCAAATGAGGTGATGTAGTTGAAGATGGATGACTGCACCGGTAAAAGATAGAAGTCTATTTGTGATGAAGAGATTGAGATTCTATGAATAGATGACATGATCAGTTATTTGTGTTGTCATTGATCACAACTAATGTAAAATGATGTTCTTGATGTTCTTGATATCTCTTTTTATCATCCAAGTGATTTGGTTTACGAGAAGATAGGGTTTACTGGCAGAGAACGAAAGTCTATGAAATAAGACTTTAATCGGTAAAGCGGAGATGTCTTGATTGAATTAGATGATTGGCGATGTTTGGTGATTTGTGGTTTGGATGGTGAACTTGTATCATGGAAATGTGTATATGATCAGAACTAGAAGCTGTGAAGATTATCGAAAGGCATGTTTCAGGTTTCTAATGAAGTTTTGCTAGGGTTTTAGCAGGGTTTAAGATCAGTGAAGAAATCATCAAACCGGTAATGTTTTCTATTATGATGGTGATCGACGACGAGTCTACATGAAGTTGGTAAAATGACACAACCCGTGTGAAAGATTTAATTGTTGTTTTGGCATGATACAAATAAAAATTTCTTGGGAATCAGCGAAATGCTTAGTAGAGTATTTTGAGGATTTGACTTTGGTACTGATCAGATTTTTGTGATGGGTTACGATAAACCAACGGTTGATATTGCATTGTAATTTGTTGTAATGATCTATATATCAATTTGTGATGATCTCTTATGATTTGAATTGTAAATTCATGATGTAATTAGAGTTTAGTAGTTGACCTAGTTGAGATGGCTATTTAGGAAAACACAGTTGATGTTTATGATGTCGGTGGTCTTAGAGAATGTGTTAAGTTATCCAAGTGAAGTGTGAGATCTGCCTGAGAGTTGCAGAGTGTTGTGTATAACTGGATCTGATCAAGCAAGTAGAGAAGTACAAGTAAACAGGTCATTTTCTTACTGTTGTTCCCTATTAATTGCAGTAGGTTAAATCCCTTAACCAGGTAGGTCCTAACAGGCCTTAAACATTTAAGTCCCCTAATAGGTCAACTCTCAAAAGAGTGTTAAATCCTCTCATGAGGTTGATCCTAACAGATCATAAGGCTCCTAACCGGGCTGCTAGGTAGAGAACCGGTGACTCCTAACAGTGTCTACTCCTAACTGGGCGTATTGTAAGTTCCTAATAGGGCTAAGCTTCTAACAAGGCATACTTCAAAAGAATACAAATATTTGTGGGTGCCAACTCCCACCATGGTTTTTCCCTATTTGAGTTTCCACGTCAAAAACTTATGGTGTTCATGTGTGGAATGTTTTTCATGTGATGTTCTTGTTTATGTTTCATTTCATACATTATTTCTAAGACATTAGTTATGATGTTTTATCATAAGTTTATCAGAGGTTACCGGTACTGATAAGAATTGTTAGAGGAAGTATTTGATCTGATTGATAAGGTTAATGATTTGGTAAATGACCAAGTTTATATGATTTCTTTGGTGGTGAAAGTATTGATAGTTGTGGTAAATGATTTGATTAAGGTATTAAGAAAATCTAATAAAGAGGTTGTTAGATCTGATTAAAGAAGTTGAGATATTTGTTATAAGGTTTCAAATCTTATATAAGTTTGATTTTGGGTTTAAAGTTTCAATTGGTCTTAATACTGATTCACCCCCCCCCCCCTCTTAGTATTAACCAAATCCTAATAGGATTAATAGATTCCATAGCCTAGAAAGTTGTGTTATGCTAGGTGATCCATATAAGAATGAATTTCATTGCACAAAAAGTTTCATTATGTTATGTGATTCGTGTGAAAAAGGTGACAAGATTCAAAAGATCTAGCAAGGTCTGTTATGCTAGTTGAATCATCCTAAAAATGAAATATTACCAAAAAAAAAATCTTGTTGTTTGCAAGAAAATCTACTACAAATGGGTGGTACAATGACATCATGGCAATGTCATCAAGCTTGCTCCATGATGCAAGACCGGATGGCAATGTCATCAAGCTTGCTCCATGATGCAAGACCGGATGGCAATGTCGTGCTCTACAAGTCGAGCTAGGACATATGTGCCCTAGCTTGCTTTCTGTTCTCTGCTTGTTGGTTCGATGAGGGGGAATTTGTATGCATTGGGGCATTGGTTTTTGCAATTTTTCACATTTCCTTGTTGGGTTGATTTCTTTGGCGCACAGGGTTTAGTTTGGAGTATTCACTTGCAGTGTTTGGGCCAGGGTTAGTCTTGTGGGTGGCAGCGATCAAGGGTGGCTTTGAGGGTAGCCTCTCAGGGAGGCTATGTTTGTTTGCAAGGCATGTTTGGGGTTGGTTCTGTAGGTGGGTTGTTGATGTTTGGTGGAGTGAAAAGGATTTTTCCTTGGGTTGAGTGTGGTTAGGATTGAGTGAGGAGCGATGTTGCTTATAGTTGGGGAGTTTTATTTTTAAGGGGTGTGCAAGGCGGCTGGTGTTTGGAGGTAGTGGTGGGAGGAGCTCGAGGGGTGTGGAGGGTTGTGGTCATTCTCTCTTTATTATAGAGTTTAGGAGGTGTGTGCGGCTTGGGGGAGGTTTCAGTGGGTAGGGTTTTGGGGTGTGGGTTTTCTTTGTCTTCTCCTTTTTGATGTCAGTTGTTGTGGGAGAAGCCTTGGGGGACTCTCTCGGTATGGATTTTTGAGGTGCGTTGGGTTTGAAATCCCCATCCCAAGGCATCAAGACTTTTGCTAATGATCTTTTTGTTTCGGATTCAGGATTTACTAGGGCAAGTTTGTCCAATGGCTCTCGGATTTTGAAGATTAATGGTTGTCTTGAGAGATGCAAAGGGAGACCAAAATTGATAATTTCGGCTGAGATGATTGTTGAAGATGTTGAATATTTCTCAAAGCACTTGTTATACTGCAAATTTTAGGGGATGAGGGTTTCTCTACAATTTTTGGAGAATTAGGCTCAAAGGACTTGGGCGTCGGAAGGGGAAATGGATATTATGTTGTTGGCAAACAATTACTTCATGGTCACTTTTAATTACATGGATGATCGCAATAGGATCTTTGAGGGCGGCCAATATTTTTATAACCAGGTGGGGTTGTTCATCAAACCTTGGCATGCGGGATTTAACCCTTCGAAGGAGCTCCCAAATCGGGTCCCAATGTGGGTTCAATTACCTCATTTTCCGGTGAAATGTTTTTTGGAGGATGTGTTGAAAATGCTAGCTTCATTGCTTGGGAAGCCTGTTGGATCTTCAATGCAAACCTTGGGGAGAAAGGTAATGACTTTTGCATGTATTTGTGTTGAAATTGATCTTAGGAAGCCTTTGCCAGATGTTATAGATATGTGTGTGGGATCTTACTCTTGGGTCCAACAGCTTGATTATGAGACTTTACCTTTTCAATGCCATCTATGTCATGAGTATGGTCATTTGCAGTGTAAGTGCCCTAGGTCTAAATTGTCTAAACTTCAGCCTTAACAACCATCTCTTAACCTTGATGGGGCTAATAAAGGAAAAGCTTCCATGTCTGGTGGGGTTGTGGGTGTTGATAGTTTTCTCCTGTGAAGACAAAGAATAGGAACCAAGG
Organism: Cryptomeria japonica; assembly: GCF_030272615.1. NCBI lineage: Eukaryota > Viridiplantae > Streptophyta > Pinopsida > Cupressales > Cupressaceae > Cryptomeria > Cryptomeria japonica. The sequence goes on along the minus strand of NC_081412.1, from coordinate 357,284,544 downwards.
TCAAAAGAGGCCTTTGCAAGAGAGTCCAAAGGAGGACACCTTAAACAGATTTAAAGCCTTGGATGATCTTAGCTAGTAGGAGGTGATTCTGGGGATGATTCCTTTGGATCATAGTGCAGCAAGATTGATTTTTGATAATGTGAACTTGGTTACTACCAAGGTTCTGCAGGCGGGTGAGAGTCATCAGATGGAGATGGATTGGCAGGTAGTGTCTCATATGGGACCCATCTCTAGTGCTGAAGTGAAGATGGTTGGTGGGGATGTTTCTCTTGCAGCACAGAAATTAGACTGTTGGGGTTAAAAGTAATAAGATCTCTTTACATCTGGGTCTTCTTGAGAAAGACATTAAAAAAGGTGCAACGGAGAAGATTTTGAAGGTTGGCAAAAAGAAGGACTTGGATAAGATCAAATTGATGGGGGATAATTTGGTTGAGTTAGGGTCAGTTAAGACTCTGGATTCTAATCCCCCAAAATGATTGTGCTTTCATGGAATGTGAGGGGCTTGAATAGTGGCCCTAGACAAAAAGTTGTTCGGGAGTTGATAAGGAGTCATTCTCATGATGTCCTTTTCTTGCCAAAAACTTATGTGGAAAGTATGTTGGGTCTAGTGCCAAAGCTATGGAGGAGAGGTGAATGTTAGTGTATTGGGGAATTTGGCTCCTCTGGAGGTGTGGCTTGTCTTTAAAACCCCTTGAGGATTTGTCCTATATGGTGGGTTTCTTCCATATCATCTTTATCCAAGGTTGCCTCTGGTCTTGAGACTGGGGAATATATCTTATTTACTAACATTTATGCCCTCACTGATCTTCAGGGTAAGCAGAATTTTTGGTCTCATATTAATTTCATGCGTGGATTTTTTCCTTTTCATCTATAGATTATGGCAGGTTATTTCAATGTCATCTTACAGTTGAGTGAGAAGAAGGGTGGTGTTATGCGGTTGGATCCTTCTTCCTTCCTTCTTTAGAATAGTATATCCACCTTGAATCTTGTTGACATAAAGCCCAGTAATGGTCTATTCACTTGGAACAATAGGAGGGTAGGGGAGTATTGGATTACGGAGAGGTTGGATCGCTTTCTGGTTTCTTTTTTTTGGGTCGGTGTGGGGTGGCCACATGCTCTAAGATTTTATATTGGAGAGGTTTGGATTGGCCCATCAAATTGGTGTCTTCTTCTACTTAGGTCACTCACATTCCTTCATTGAAATTCCATCTTATGTGGTTGCGAGATCCTTCTTTGCAGGATCATGTTGTGAAGTGGTGGAAGAAAGGGAGGCCAGCCTTTAGCACTGCTATGTACACTTTTGCCAAGTAGCTGCAATTGTTAAGTTTCAGCTTAAATGGTGGAATCATTAGTGTTTTGGTAATATATTTCATGCTAAGATAGCTGCTCAGTTAGAGTTGAATGGCATTACCAGAGAAATAAGAGAGCATGGATTGTCAGAAGCCTTGCTTAAGGAGGAAGTCAAGGCAGTCAAGATTTTAGAGGAGTGGGAGCTTAGGGAGGAAATCTATTGGAAACAAAGAGCTTGTATTGATTGGCTTCAAGTGGGGGATAATAATACTGCATTCTTTTTCAACTCAATGAAAGCAAGAAGACATTGCAATTCCATCCCTATTATGGTTAATGATAGAGGTGAGCAGTGTTTATCCTTGGAGGAGATTTCTCGGGAGTCTGTGCAATATTTCTAATCTCTTTTTAGTGAGGATTCTCAGGGGGGATCGGAAGAGGAGAATCAAGTTCTTTCTTGTATTCCTTCTCTTGTTACTAGGGAGATGAATGAACAACTTATGGGTCCTATTTTGTTGGAAGAATTTGAGAATATTGTTTGCCACATGAAGAAGGGGAAAGCTCCTGGATTGGATGGGTTTCCAATTGAGTTCTATCAATAATTCTAGGATATTATCAAATTGGACTTATTGGAAATGGTCCAACAGTCCTAGAGGAATAATTAGATGCTTCGGTCTTTGAATGTGACTTTCATTGTGCTCATCCCCAAGTGTGATGGGGCTAACCAGTTAGGCCAGTTCCACCCTATTTCTCTTTGTAATGTGATTTATAAGATTATTTCTAAGCTGATAGTAGAAAGGTTGAAAAATTAGCTTAGGGGTATCATCTCTGAGGAAAAGAGTGGGTTTGTGGAGGGTCATCAAATCTTGGATGGAGTGGTCATTACTACTAAGACCATTCATTATATGGCAGCTTCCAAGGAAAAAGATATGTTTATCAAGCTTGACATGGCAAAGGCTTATGATAGAGTCTGTTGGTCCTTTCTCTATAAGATTATTAGGGCTTTTGGTTTTGTTGATGAATGGATCCAATGGGTAATGAGTTGTGTTTCATCTACCTCATTCTCTATGCTAATTAATGGAGATCATACTGAGTTGTTTGGTGCGTCCAAGGGTCTTCATCAGGGGGACCCTCTTTCCCCGTACTTATTCATTCTTTTGGCTGAGGGTCTGGGGAGATTTATTAAGTATAATGTGGGACTAGGTATTATTCATGGTTGGAGTTGGGTTAATGACATACCCCCTCAGTCCCATTTGCAGTTTGTGGAAGATACAGCCCTGATGGGTCTTGCTAGGATCAGAGAAGCTATAAATCCGCATAAAGTCTTGGATTTTTATCTTGCTTCTTTTGGCTAGTTGATCAATGAGGATAAATCTTCCATTCTCTTCTTCAACATACCTAGAACTATTCAGATGAGGATTGCTCATATCTTGAGATTTCGGGTTGGTTCTCTTCTCTTGACTTACCTGGGTATTCCTATCTTTGTTGGTAATCCTCCCAGGGACTCTATTGGCATTTGCATGAAGATTGTATTGATGAACTATTGTGTTTCCATTGATGTCCATTATAACCGGTAATGATGTTGTTATGATGTTGTTTTGCAACTGATAGGTGAGCTAGTGAAGAAAACTAGTATTACTTAAGAAGGAGTTAGATCAATCGGTAACCCTACCTGTTGATATGCCAAACCCTAACCAATGGAGCTTGGTGAATTGTTTGTACTGGTTTATGATCAAATCATGAACAATAATGATTATGCCATGTATGCATGTTTTATGTGATGAGTTTCAAGTGGTTTTTGGGGCGTAGAGATAACAGTTTTATCTTGGGAATGAGCGAGTACATTGCATGAAGTTGAAGCCACATGATGAGTTATAGGAATCGATGAAGCGGTGATCAAGGAGCAATTGAGGTTGTCTTGAACAATGTGCAATGATTTCTATGTAATCTAATGGTCATACTTGAATCGATTTGTTTTTAATCCCTATGAGATCCTAGGTTTGTGATGTGTTACTGACCTATTGTTTTGCTTATAAGTTCGATGAGTTGTTTTGTTGTAGTGTTGGAAATTTTGGTTAAGTGTCAATGTGATTGGTTTCCGAACTAGAAGGACTATCTGCAGTATGTGTGAAGGTAGATAGGAGCATGAAAAGGATCTAATCAAGTAGAGTAGTGTTATTTACCAGATCAGCAAACCTTTGTTGTTCTCTAACAATTACAACAGTCAAATCCCTTAACCGGGTAAGCTTTAATAGGCTTAGTGCTATCTAAATCCTCTAACTAGGTGATCCATTAGATTGGATTTCAAATCTTCTACCAAGGTTACTCCTAACAGGGTATTGCTTCTAACAGGGCATTATAGTCAATCCCTTAATCGGGTCGTCCCTAACAGGATCTGTTCGTAACAAGACTTTTTGTAAAGATTTAATAGGCTTGGCTCCTAACAGGGTGAACTTTAGAAGAGTTCAAAATAATTATGGGTATTCATCCCCACCATGCTTTTTCCCATTCGGGTTTCCATGTCAAAAATCAGTGTGCCAAGTGGTGAATGGTTTTTGTGGTTATGTTGGATATGGTTAATTTGCTTAGCTATTAAATCCACTTAGATATGATAAGATGACCGGAAGTAATCTAAAATGTTCTTTTACTATTGTTAGTAAATTATTTTGATGTGTTAGTTAAATGGTTTGAGATTTTCAAAGTTGTTATACTATTATTTTGATATGTCAGTCAAACCGGTAAACTGTCAATGCTATTCTAGTTTGTAGCTCAGTGTTTGAACCATTTTATTTAGTAATTGACTTGAGAGATTTTTTTTGAGTTTGGTGAAAGTTTAGTTAGTTTTCTAACTACTGATTCACCCCCCCCCCCCCACTCTCAGTAGTTGTCTGGATCCTTATTGATTCAGCATATCATCAATTGGTATCAAATTATTTTAGGTCCTCTGGTGTCTAAGCCTAACAGCTTGAGGTAAAGATCTAGAAGAACATGATGAAGAAAGAAGGTCTAAAGTTTAATAGGGAAAACTAAAGAATATGGAGTGATAGGATGAAATCTATATCAAGAGTCTAGGAAGTAGATACTGGTAACATGTTATTACACAATATATTGCACCTAGTGGAACTATGTCTGATGATCAAAAGAAAGAGCAACAAGAAAATAATCAAGCAGTGGAGGCCATTATCAGTACTTTATCTGATTCAAAGTATGTTGATGTCCATGGTCTGGAGAGTGCTTATGATGTGTGGAAGAAACTTTAGGAGATCTATAGCGGTGATGGGCATGTGAAGATTGCCAAAGAAGAGAGTCTGAGAGATAAATTTGATGACATGCAAATGGCTGAAGGTGATAGTATTAAATAATACGGTTAGAGGATCAAGGAGATAGTCATTGAGATCAAGAGTGTTGGTGGTAAAATGGAGGATGCCATAGTGGTTAGTAAGGTGTTGAGAACCCTTCTACCGGTCTACGCTATTCGTGTTGCAGCCATTCAAGAGCTAAAGTCTATTGATAAAACTAAGGTAACTCTTGACTCCATCATTGGTAAACTTACTATATTTGAGTTAAATGGTTATGATGGTAGTGCTTAGAAATCTGAATATGCATTTAGAGATTCAGTTTCTAATCCACCTGTGAGGAAAAGCAGAGATGTTAGTCATAGTTTTGAGTCTAGATCCACTAAAGAAGTTGATGATGAAGACATTCTGATCATGCTTGAAGCATTGTTGGCTAAGCGGTTACCCAGAGGTACCGGTAACTACAGAGGTAAATTACCTTTGAAATGTTTTACACACAACAAGATTGGACACATTGCAACTAACTGTCCTAGTGGTGACAATGAGCGTAAACGTGAGAAGTACAATAAGTACAAAGGAAAAGGCAAAAGATATTGTCTCATTACAGTTGATGGTGGTATCACAGATGAGGAATCTGAGGGAGATGTTAATGAAGACATTATTTTTGTTGCCATTAAAGAGGACACATCTAATCAAAAGGCATTAGTTTCTTGCATGGATAGTTTTGATGATTGGATCATATATAGTGGTTGTTCACACCACATGACCAGTGACCGGAGTAAATTTCTTACTTTGAAGGAATTTGATGGAGGAGTTATGAGATTTAGAAATGACTCACCCTACATGGTAAAAGGAAAGGGAATCATTTCTCTTAATGAAAAGAGCAGTGCAGATGATGTCTACTGGGTTGAAGGATTAAAGCACAATCTATTAAGTGTAGCTCAACTAAATGACCAAGGTTATCCATTGGAATTTAAGAATGGAATATGCAAAATCTATGGGAGCAAAGGTGAACTGATTGCAACCGAAAAGAAGACAAAGGTAACCTGTTTCACCTAAATCCTAAAGTCAACAACTATTTAATTGCTAAAGTAGATGATAGTTGGCTTTAGCATCAGAGATTTTGTCATATAAATTTTGATAACATTGTCAAAGTCAGTAAGTCCAACTTAGTAAGAGGTTTGCCTCAGTTGGACAAACCAGTGAAGGTTCTGTGTAAGGAATGTCAATTAGGAAAGATGAAATCCTCAACTTTTAAGAGCAAATATTTCTCAGCAGAACATTTGTTAGATTTGGTTCATACAGACCTTTCTAGACCAATAAGGACCAAAAGTATTCAAGGTGATAGATATTTTATAATCTTCACTGATGATTGCTCAAGAATGATGTGGGTCACATTCTTGAAGGACAAAATAGAAGCCTTTAGTAAGTTCAAGTCATTCAGGACCTTAGTTGAAAAGGAAAGTGGTAAGAAGATAAAGTGTCTGGGGACAGATCAAGGAGGTAAATTTACTTCAGAGGAATTCACTAGATATTGTGAAGACAATGGAATTAAGAGGCAACTTTTTGCACCTAGGACACCACAGCAAAATGGCATTGTAGAGAGGAACAACTGGACAGTTGTTGAAGCTAATAGAACGATGTTAATATAAGGAGGTATAGAAAAAACTTTCTGGAGAGAAGCTGTCAGCATAACTGTCTACACTATGAACTGGATATTGGTAAAGAGAGGTAAAGATAAAACTCCTTATGAATACTGGTATGGTAGATCACCTAATGTCAGTTATTTTAAGATTTTTGGTTGTAAATATTTTATCAAGAGAGGTGACTATGTTGGTAAGTTTGATGCTAAGAGTGATGAAGCCATATTTCTTGGTTACTCAACCAAGAGTAAGGCCTACAAATGTTACAATAACCAAACAAAGAGAATCATTGAAAGTGTTGATGTCTGAGTGGATGAGTGTCCTAAAGTTTTAGGAGAAACCAGTGAGGAGAAAAAGGAAGATGAACTTTACATTTTGATTTTGGAACCAGAACCGATGAAGCTAGAAGCTGATGAAGTGAATGTTGTAGTACTAGTTCAATCGAAATAGGTAGATTTTGAAGTAGAAGATGATGATAGTGAGGAAGAAGAACCTGAAGATAATGATCATGTTATTCCAAGGTATGTGACACTCAATCATAATCCTGACCAGATTATTGGAGATAAAGATGTTGGAGTATTAACCAGAAGAAGAATTAGAGATAATTCTTGCATGATCTCCACTATTGAGCCTAGAATTGATAAGGAAGCCTTTGGAGATGATCACTGGAACAAAGCTATGGAAGAGGAGCTTGACCAGATTGAGAAGAATAATACATGGACCCTAGTATCTAGACCGGTGAATAAAAACCTGATAGGTACTAAATGGGTATTCAGGAATAAACTGAATGAAGATGGGGTAGTAGTAAAAAATAAAGCAAGATTGGTATGCAAATGTTATGCATAGGAAGAAGGAGAAGACTATGGTGAGACATTTGCACCAGTTGCTAGATTGGAAGGTTTTAGGACTCTACTTGCATTTGTATCATATAGGGGATTCAAATTATATCAGATGGATGTGAAGTCAGCATTCTAAATGGAATACTGGAAGAGAAAGTATACATTGAATAGCGAGATGGTTATGCTTTGACCGATGCAAAGGATTTGGTGTGTAAACTATAAAAGGCATTATATGGTTTGAAACAAGCACTAGGAGCATGGTATAAAATACTACATTCACACCTAATGAAGATAGGTTTTCAGAGAACCAGTGAAGACAACGATATATATCTCAAGACTAAAGGAGATAAGATACTAGTTAGTGAAGTGTTTGTGGATGATATCATATTTGGAGGCAATGATGACATGAGTGATGACTTTTCTAATGAGATGAAAACTGAATTCAAAATGTCTCTGGTAGGAGAGATAAAATTCTTCATAGGTTTGTAAATTCACCAGATGAAGAGTGGTATTTTTATCACAAAGTCTAAATATGTGAAAGAGGTATTGAAGACATTTGGAATGGGATATTGTAAACCAGTTGGGACACCAATGGTTACATGTTGTAAATTGTTTAAGGAGGAGGATGTTGCATCTATTGATGAAAAGGAGTACAGGTCAATGATAGGGAAACTGCATTATGTTGTTCATAGCAGACCTGATATTGCTCATGCAAGTGGTTTAGTTGCCAAATTTCAGAAGAACCCAAAGGAAACACACATGATTGCAACTAAAAGGATATTCAGATATTTGAAAGGTACTATTGATTATGGATTATGGTATCCTTATGTAGGTAACTTTTATTTAAAGGTTTATACAAATACAGATTGGGCAGGAAATATTGATGATAGGAAGAGCACAACCGGTGGTGCATTCTTTCTTGGAGGAAGACATGTATCTTGGAGCAGCAACAAGCAGAGTTGTATATCATAATCCACTTCTGAATTTGAATATGTTGCAGTGTATATGAATTGTACCCAGATAATCTGGATGAAACACATTATGGAAACATTCAACTTGAAGATCACGGAACCAGTAAATATTTTATGTGATAACACCAGTGCAATAAATATTTCAAACATCCCGGTGTTGCATGCTAGAACCAAGCATATTGAGCTGAAATATCATTTCTTGAGGGAGGAAGTGCAGAGTAAGGATGTGTTATTGGAGCATGTTTCTACCAAGGAGCAACTAACAGATATCTTTACTAAACCTCTCTCTAAGACTACTTTTGAGTATCCTAGAGGTCAGCTAGGGGTTGTGCCCCTACATGAGGTCAATTGAGAAGATGTGGAATACATCAATCCCGGATCTAATTGAAGAATCCTGAAGTAGGATTGGTGTAGAGTGGAGTTACTCCATAAGGGGAGCATCAAGTTTTAGATTGTTGATGCAGACCGGTGAAGTATGACACTGCATGCTTTACTTTCACTTTGGCATTGTTGTCAAAGGGGGAGAAGAACTATATGATTATGGAGAAGAATTGTATGATTGATAGAGAGAAGAACTATAGCCAGTTACTAGCTGAAGACATGGAGACTCAGTTGAAGGAGAGTACATGGTAAAATGTAAACCAGGATTCCTCTACCTGTGTATGTGCATTACTCTCAATCATCACAATCAAGGGTATTGATATTTTTATTGCCATCAATGCCACAGGGGGATATTGTTGTAATTTGCATGAAGATTACATTGATAAACTATTGTGTTGTCATTGATGTCAATTGTAACAGAAAATGATGTTGTTATGATGTTGTTTTGCAACCAGTAGGTGAGCTAGTGAAGGAAACCGGTATTACTTAAGAAGTAGTGAGATAAACCAGTAACCCTACCTGTTGATGTGCCAAACCCTAATTGATGGAGATTGGTGAATTGGTTGTATTGGTTTATGATCAAATGATGAACGGTAATGATTATGCCATGTATGCATGTTGTATGTGATGAGTTTCAAGTGGTTTTTGGTAGGTAGAGATAATAGTTTTATCTTGGGAATGAGCGAGTACATTGCATGAAGTTGAATTCGCGTGATGAGTTACAGGAATCGATGAAGCGGTGATCAAGGAGTGGTCGAGGTTGTCTTGAACAATGTGCAATGATTGCTATGTAATCTAACAGTCATACTTGAACAAATTTATTTTTAATCTCTATGAGATCTTAGGTTTGTGATGTGTTATCAACCTATTGTTTTTCTTATAAGGTCGATGAGTTGTTTTGTTGTAGCGTTGGCAATTTTGGTTAAGTGTCAGTGTGATTGGTTGTCAAACTAGAAGGAGTATTTGTAGTATGTGTGAAGAAAGATAGGAGCATGAAAAGGATCTCATCAAGCAGAGTAGTGTTGTTTACTAGATCAGCAAACCCCTATTGTTCTCTAATAATTACAACAGTCAAATCCCTTAACCGGATAAGCTTTAACAGGCTTAGTGCTATCTAAATCCTCTAACCAAGTGATCCATTAGCTTGGATTTCAAATCCTCTACCGAGGTTACTCCTAATAGAGTATTGCTTCTAACAAAGCATTATAGTCAATCCCTTAACCGAGTGGTCCCTAACAGGATCTATTCTTAACAGGACTTTTTGTAAAGCTTTACCAGGCTTGGCTCCTAACAGGGCAAACTTCAAAAGAGTTCAAAATAATTGTGGGTATTCATCCCCACCATGGTTTTTCCCATTTGGGTTTCTACGTCCAAAATCATTGTGTCAAGTGGTGAATGGTTTTTGTGGTTATGTTTGATATGGTTAATTTGCTTAATTGTTAAATCCACTTAGATATGATAAGATGACCGACAGTAATCTGAAATGTGATTTTACTATTGTTAGTAAAGTATTTTGATGTTTTGGTTAAATGGTTTGAGAGTTTTAGAGCTATTATACTGTTATTTTGATATGCCAGTCAAATCGGTAAACTGTCAGTGCTATTGCAGTTTGTAGCTCAGTGTTTGAACAAGTTTGTTTAGTGATTGACTTGAGAGATTTTTTTTGAGTTTGGTGAAAGTTTAGTTAGTTTCTAACTACTGATTCACCCCCCCCCCCCCCTCTTAGTAGTTGTTTGGATCCTTATTGATTCATCATATCACCAAACTCTTGGTAGGGTATTCTAGACAAATTTCGCATGAAGGTTGAATATTGGACATACAAATAATTATCCTTTGTTGGGTGGGTTCAACTAATCCAGTCAATGGTTCATGCTCTTTTGATTTATAGGTGTATGCTCCAAGTGGCCCCAAAGTGGTTTATGAAGGATTTGGATTCTTTGGCAAGGAAATTCTTATGGGCAAGCAACCTGTCCTCCTATAAATGTGTCTTGTCAATTGGGACTTGGTGTGCAGCAGGAAACAGTTGGGTGGGCTTGGCTTAAGGCTGTCTACCTTATTTGGGGAGGCTTTGGCAGAAAAATAGTATTGGAAGTGGTGTATTGAATAGGATCAAGGTTGGGCTAGCATTTTGTCTTACAAATATATGCAGAGGATCTTAAAGGAGGAAATCCCAAGATATCCTCTTGCGGGAAAAGGCTCTATGATTTGGAGTACTCTCAAGAACGGGGTTGCACTGATAAAAGAAGGACTTTTTTGGATCTGTAAGAGGGGGGAAGAGGTTCTTTTTTGGTTTGATTCTTGGGATGGCTACCCCCCCATTATTGATCAGTTTCCTAATTTAGTGAATCTTTGCCAAAGGTTCCTAGAGGTAGGGTGGTCTAGAGTGAGCAACTTTAAGTATGTTTATAGGTGTGGGCAATTGGAGATGGTGCGGTGGAAGGTTCCTAATGAATGGCCAGTTTTTGGTATGGAGGAAGACTCCACTAAGCTTCATGGCATTTTGGCTAGTAGGCACTATAGTTCCCTTCATAATAGGGATAGACTTGCTTGGTCCTAGAATCCTAAGGGGGTTTTTACTATTGCGAGTGGGTACCAAGAGCTGTTATCCCATAGATTGGAGGGGAGGGAGGCGCATTGGTGGAAATATGTTTGGAACAATTTCTTTTGGCCAAAGTGTAACTATTTTGCTTGGACTTTGGATTTCAATAGATGTCTAACATGGTACAATATTCGCAAGTGTGGGTTCCACGGCCTTCCATCTATGTTTTGTGTGGTAATGGGGAGGAGGATTCTTCACACATGTTCTTCTGATGTCCTTTCTCGTTGTTGATTTGGCATTACTGGTGGGGGTGTGGAAGCACCCTTGTGTTCATGTGGATTCTTTGGTGGAGTTTTGGAGCAGTTTGGGCAGGCCTCCTATTTTGTCCTCTTTTCTCCAAACTGTCTGGAACATTGGGCCCATTTCATAATTTAGCAGATCTGGCTAGAGAGGAATAGGAGAATCTTTAGGGAAGTCAGACTGCTAGTTTAGAAAGTATGGAATAGAATCATTGGAATGATCCAAGAGATGGTGGAAGTTAAATGTAAGGTGAATTTTCCTTTGGACACAAAAGAGGTTGATATGGTGAGTAGGTTGGGTTTGTAGAAGATGTCTCCTATCTCAACTTGTGTCAGGAGAGGTAGACATGCTATGAAGAAGGTTCATAGGGTGGGAAGATGGTTTCCCCCTTAGGATGAATCCATTAAGATTAACACTAATGGCTTCTCTAGGGGTAATTTGGGTCCTGCTGGGATTGGTGGTGCTGGTAGGGATCATATGGGGGAGATGGTCTTCTTCTTTTTAGTGCATAAAGGGCAGCGGTCTAATAATTTTATGGAGGGATTAGAAATTTCTATGCCCTGGAGCATGCATTTGAGTTGGGGTGGCATAAGGTTATCTGTGAATCGGATTTGCAGATTATGGTTAATTTATTGATTGACCAGAAGGTGAGTGGGATTAATTGGCAGCTGGCAAGGATTGTTCACCAGATTTTCCAAATTAGTGCTTTGATGGAGAAGGTGTCTTTCATCCACATTCCTCATAAATGGAATAGAGGAGATGATTGCTTGGATAAGTGGGCCTCAGAACATAGTGATGATTAGAAAGTTGACGGTCGGTAGCATCTTTCTCCAGATTACTCCAGATTATTGTTAGGACTTGCATAAGATCTTTGCTAAGGATATGGATAGTTATGAAGTTGGTTGATATTTGGTTGGGTTTTTTGTTCTCTTATGGAGCTTTGAGGCTCTAGTTTTCTTATGTAATGCTTGTGTATTATTATTAATAAAAAATTTACCCCTTTATTCAAAAAAAATGACACCATGAAATGATAAGCAAATAAAACTCATTGTTTGTAGAAAAATCCTACTACAAAATGGGCGTTGCAATGACACCAAGACAAGGATCTACAAATTAAACAAAGATAAATAAACAAAGCCCATTGTTTGTAAGGTAATACACAAATTTAAAAAGGACAACCAAACAAAGCCCATTATTTGCAAGGAAATATACAAATTGAACAAGGATAACCAAAAAAAGATCATAATTTTTAAGGGAGTCCACTTATTGAACAAGGATAACCAAACAAAGCCTGTTATTTGTAATTAAGTCCACAAATGAACAAGGATAACCAAACAAAGCCCACTATTTGTAAGGAAATCTTCAAATTGAACAAGCATAACCAAATAAATTATGTTGTTTGTAAGGAAATCAACAAATGTAATTACAAAATGGGTGTTGTAGGAAAATCAACACAAGCAACAAGGAGTTCATGCATATGCTCCCCCCACCAACCTCTTAAGATGTCAACATAGTCCTACATTTATATCTTAACGTAGAAAGAAAACCCAACAAATTTAAACACCTTCATCACCAAGGATATATCCTTTAAGTAACAATACACATACACTCCAATCTAAAAGGAGGATACAACCCTTTAAAGAAAGGAAGAGATATTTGCAAAAGAGATATATTGTAGCAATTGTAAAGGGGTCCTTTTGAGGGATACATGATCAAAAGAAGAAGAGATTTTTTCCCAAAGATATCTACCTCAAAAAGGAGATCTTTAAGAAACATAACATCTTCAACCAAAAGGGAAGGGGAAGGAGACCATGAATGTACACCTTCTCTATTTCTAGGAAAGAGAATTATTGATGAAGGATTACACACTTTCAACACCAAGGAGAGATAATTTATAAAAAAAAACACTTTCAATAAAGGAAGAGTTTCCAAGAAAGGATACACACCTTCAAGCAAGGTTAAAATCCCATGGAGGACGAACAATTATTTGCAAGAAAGAATATCTTTATAAAAGACGCAACTCAACAAAGGAAAAGTGAATCCTTAGAAAAGATATAGAAAAGATGGAAAACTATTCTTGTCCCCCAAGAGTGGACATAAGAATACCAATTCTATTATGTTGCTAATTAGGTATGATTGCATATAAAATTGTACCACCATAAATGACAAAGAGCCCCCAAAAGGAAAGCTACTAGTTTCACATAGTGAGGAGCAACATAATAGGAAAAAGGAGTGTCATTGCACTACTTTCAAATTTAGATTGAGAAAAAGCATAAGATTGGGAGTAATAGAAATAAGAGCCCTATCATGTAAATCTTTAAAAGATTCTTTAAAATCTTTCTTCGATGAAAAAGACAAAATGTGCTACCATCATTTTTATTAAAATTATTTTTGAATTTTATGAAAGCCAAAGATTTTTTTGTCATATTTAAGTCACCAAAATATTCTCCTTGATAGGTTTACACGAGTATAAATATAGATTAGATGTGATTCTTGTGGGATAGGAGGACTAGGTTTCAGTAGAAAAAATGATAAGGGGGTGGAATAAATTTGTACAACTTGTATAATCATTGTGAAGGAGGTTTTATAGGGACTTTGATCCATTGTTGCATTTTTCCAAGACCTTGTGTACTATATCCTTGTTTAGAAAACCAATCATATTTGTAAATTGTGTAGACGTATAAAAATGACCATATTCCTAAATAAATATTTTATGTTCATTTCTCTATTTAATTAAATCTAATTTAATTGAATCACCCACATTCTTATATTTAAATTAAGTAAATTATTCAATTTATTTAAATTAAATTCACTAGACTTCTTTTTACCATTTAATGAATAAATCATTTTATTCAATTAAATCCCTTCTATCCACTTTTAATTAAATTCAAATTTAATTAAATAGTTATCCATTTAATGAATAAATCATTTTATTCAATTAAATCCCTTCTATCCACTTTTAATTAAATTCAAATTTAATTAAATAGTTATCCTAAATTGAATAAATCTAATTTATTTAATTTCCCCAAATTGCAACCAAATTGAAGTAAATTCATTTTATTTCAATTGAATCCTATTATCCCTCCATCCACTTGCAAAATCCTACATCTCCCACTTGCCTCCTAAACCCTATTCCTAACCCCCTTCTAGACTCTTCTAATCACTTCTAATTCTAACCCATCTCCTAAACTTTGTCACATCCCTAAGCAAGGGGAGGTCACTTCTCAAATCCTCAAAGTCTTTGAAAACCTTTAAAGGCTTCAACCACTTAATTTTCCAAGTCTCCCAAACCATTAATGGTTAACTCAACCCTCTAGCATGATTAGAGACTTTCTCTAAACTTAACCTCCATGTAACCCAAGGGTCTCATCAAGCCTTCAATGCTTTGACCATGGTTATCCCTTAATCTTTTGCACAAAAGTTTATCCTTAGGGTTAAAGCTTGATCCAATGGGTAATCCTAACTTAACCTTAACCCTTACCCCTAGGATAACCATGAGGTCTTCTTAGGTATTTAATGCCTCCAAACCCTTTTCTCAACCCAACCCTATGTTGACATTTGTCACCATTTCATTGGTGCCAATTACAAACATGGATCCCCAACTTTCAAACTCAACCCTTGATTATATCTTTCAATCCTGACCATCCATTGCCCTACTTTTGCTATAAATAGAGCTCTCATTCCTCCATTTTGAGAACCAAGTCTTTAGCATCATACTTATGCTCAAATACATTCAAGCTTTCATACCATTTTATGCTCATCATTTTAGCCTCTCTTTTAGATAGAAATTAATCTAAATATGCATGTTTAGAGTACTTTCTTTATCATTTAGCTTAAATTAGGGACTAATATAGTATGCTAGGATAATCTTGTTTACTAACCTTGTCATCTTATAACTAGTTTATTGCATTTATAGGATCATACATAGCTTAGGATGCATCTCATCTTAAAATCAACAAAAGCATCCCTCGTTCTTGCATTTGTCATCCCTAAACCATTTTGCTCAATGATCTGAAAGCAAAAACATTGGTTTGAGGGACCTTGTGAGATAGAGAACCATGGAACCAACCTTGGGAAGTTGAGCCATACTTCATGACTCCATAGCTTGCACCAAGAAGTTCTGTGGGTGTGTGGACAAGTCTCCCTAGAACTCCATTTTTCACATTTTTAGTTCTATCCACCCGATTTTCCCACATACATTTCTGGCACCCACCATGGGGCCCGACCCCATTTATCAAATTGGTTTTTGAAATTAACCACTTTTGCAGGTCCACGGGAAACAAGAATCAGCACGTGGGAAACATTCCCTAGCGCATCTGGTTAACAGACTAGTGCATCTGGCCTACTGTTCAGCACGTTGGGCCCATCACATAGTGCGTAAAGTCTTTTCCTTAGTGCATCATAATACTAACTTTTCCTGTAGGTCTCGGCACACGAGAAAAACAGAGCAGCGCCTCTAGAATGCAGAGTAGCGCATCCCGAAAATAGTTTAGCACATCATTGATTTCTTTTAGTGCATCACTGTGGTTTTGTAGCGTGTACAGTTTGTTCTGTAGCGCACCACAGACAAAAAAAAAAAAAATTGTAACCGAAAGTTAAAATTTAGACTTGTAGAAGTCCACTAAAACCCAAGTTTTTCTAACCATTTTGAGCTGATATTTTGCAAGATTTCTAACATCTTATTGCAGGGATGAACTTAGCGTTATTTTTAGAGCTATAAGTAGTTTAAATTTTATTTTTTTTTAACTTAGTCAAGTTAGTTAGAATTTAACGTATTCGTAACTCTTGTTAAATAAAATTGAACTCACCTTATTTGGGCTGTAAAAAGAACCACAAAATCAATCTTTCTTGCTTTTTTAGGAGAAAAATTTCTCAAATTTGGGCTCTAAAAAGAACAAGTCAAATTTTCAAGTTTTGAAATCAAAAGGGCTAAAAAGAACTTCACCATCCTTTGGTGTTTAAAGGGATTCACTTCATTTTGCGAAGTAAAAGAACCTCATCTTCATTTTGTGCAAGGCATAGAGGGAAAGTTTTTCCCTATCGACTTTAATTTTGTTGACCAAACATCACGATTTACTTTGTTGACCAGGCTTGTTTTACAAAAGTTTTGGAAATACACACTTTGCTATGAAAGGTTAAAAAGAACATCATGCTTGTTGGAGCAACATCTCCAAATAGAAGTTAGCAAATCATTGTCTTGAAGGCTAAAAAGAACCTTGTTTGCCTTGTTTCAAAAGTAGAAGGCATATGCTCTCCCCTTAATTGGGTGATCAAAAAGCCAGACTACTCTTAAAAAGCTTTCTGTATTTCAAGCATATACATCCTTTAGCAGGCCTGCCTTCCCGAGGAGTTGGAATCAACTCTTAAAGCCATTTATGGCCGGTGTGAAGGGAATGACCTAAGTGGGAAATGACTTTGACGCCAAGTGTTCCAACCCACTATAATCAAAAGTGGAAAGTGACGAAAGTCCTTTTCAATGGTTGCGCACAGCGATTAGCCTTCCCCCAGTATCCTTGAGATATGTAAAGTCTTTGTTCTAAAGGTTGGGAAGCCTCCTGAGGGAGTTTATCACTAACGGCCGAACAGGAAGCCTGATTAAGAACCTTAAAAATAGAAACCTTGAGCCAAGTCAGTAACCAGACATTTATAATATCATAGTGCGAGGGTGGGGAAGAATCCGCCCCCAAGATCACTCACCATATATCTCCCAAGATAACTACTCAACTGTGAAGCAATTCACTTTGGGTTAATTTCTGGCAAAAGGCAAAAAAATGGGTACCCCCTAGGGGTTGACATGGCTGTTTGAGCTGACGAAGTATCGAGACTAGTGGGCTATGGTATTATTTATGACCCTTGAATAAAGAGTCTTTCTGAAGTGTATTATTTGTATCTGAACCTGTTAAAACATTGGGGATTTGAACACATCCTCGTAGAACATACACTTTTTGTTAGATTAGACAAAATGGTTGTCTCTTTGGTGCTGTGTTTGCATTTGTTACTTCAGAAAATCATCCATCAATCCTGAAAAACTCAAAACAAAAATCAAAAGTTTGCAAAAACCCCACTAAAAGAAAATATCAAGGCAGTCTAGCACATGAGAGCAACTTCTTAGCGCGTGTAGTACGTCTTTTAGCACATAAAACCTTCACTTTACCGCATTCAGTTTTAACAGTAGCGTGTCACCAAAAAATTCAAAATAGTATTAAATAGTAGCGCATCCAAAAAACAGCCTAGTGCGTTGAAGCATCAACTTAGCGTGTATGAGTCAAACTTTAGCGCGTAGGGTTGAATAGTTAGCGTGTAGTAGACCCATATTAGCGCATGACTTTTCAAATAGGCAGACAACAAATTTTAAACAGTCAAAAACTTTAGCGCGTAATAGGGGGCAGCTTAGCGCGTATGGTCCTTTACTTAGCACGTGAAGTAAATTTGTTGGCGCATCTTGTCTTTGTTTTAGCGCGTGATCAAAACCAGAAAAACAGAGGGAAAAACAGTAAGGAATTTTGAAAATTTAGAAAACATATTTGGAAGCCTCTTTTCATCAGCATCATTTTTCGTCAAAACAGAGTAACAAAAACACAACTTTACAAACTATTTCTTGAGCCAAATGTCATGTCAAAACAAAAGTTGTCCAGAATCCAAAGCTGATTATGCAATAAACATATCTATCCTATCAAAATCAGGAAAAATCATCACAAGTGGCAAATAGGTCCTTTATCATCTCACTGATTTTTATCTCAAAAACACTTGTTCAAAAAATCTCAAGTTGTCAAATCAAGTTTCCATATCAGGAGACTTTTTCCATATCATTTGACACGCTTTGTCGTCAGGGGGCATCTAAACCTTCACTTTGATAAAGTAAAACCTGAGTTTTTGAAGCAAGATCAACTAAATCCAAAACTAATCAAAGGAAACCATTGAATCACTTATGCATGACTAATCCCCATATTCTGAGAAGAAAGAATCTTTATCATAACATCACGTTGAAGAAACAACAACCAAATTTTTCCAAATTCCTCAAAAGAAATAAGTTTTTGTACATCAATCGTCAACTTTTCAAGTCTCATCGAACATTTCTTCATCACATTCAACGCGATATCGAGAACAAATCCACTGAATTTGATAGGGAGCCTTTGAAAACTAGAGCATATTGCCAAAAATCCACATTCAATCAACGAATTAATCGTGGAGGAAAGATCAATCCGGCATTCTTGCCCGATGAGTGCATCACTTACAACACACCCCGATTTGAACCACCAACCCCAGAACAACATATTGAAGAGGATTTTGTCCCCTTTGTCACAGAAAGCTTCTACTAAGATGCCTGTAACTCGCTCTCAACTAAACAAACAAAGCGAAGCAACACCAGAATCAAGCATGACTCGAAGGTTATCTAATCCATTTGAAGGACCACATCTAGAAGTACCTAAGATCATGGAAGAACTCCTTTGAGAATGTCAGGAAAGCACTTCCTTTCAAAAACTTGTAGAAAGACTCATGAAAAATGACAAAGAGAAGTATCTACTTATGCTCACAAGTAAAGGCGTTAAACTTCCCAAAGATTTAGACGCAAACATCTTTAGAACCGGATCTCGACAATATGCATATCAAGAACAACAAAGAGAAGAGGAAACTTGTAACCTTAAACAACACATACCTAAGCAACACATTCCAGAACAACGTATACCAGAAATGCGTATACCCTAGCTAGAAACTCCAGAGCAAAATATACCATTTAACACACCTTTTCAGCTGAGAACTAATACAAGGGAAGAGTTTCTTCCTTGAAAAAATAATGCACCTTTGGTTGCTCTTACTCAACAAATGCAAATGTTACAAAGACAAATGCAAGACATGCAACAAGGGACAACAGTGCGGTACTCATTAAATGAAATTTGTCCTTATCAATTTGACAGAAGATTGAACATGGTGCCTTTTCCTCCAAACTCAGACGTTCCCAAATTTGATAAATACGATGGGAAAAGTGATCCCCAAGATCATGTTCAAGAATTTTGCACAATGAGTCTTGAATTCACTCATGATGACACCTATCTGATGAGGTTATTCCCAAGAAGCTTGGGGGGACAAACAATGGAGTGGTTATCTAAGATCACACCTCCTGTCAGATCATTTGCTGAACTAGTCAACAAGTTTATAACACAGTATTCCTATAAAATTCAACATGCTATCACCATGCTAGACGTCTGTAATACCAAACAGAAAAAAAATGAAACATTCATGGCATTCCTTCAATGTTGGCGTCGTATGGTTTCAAGATATCCTCGCGATATTCCTGAAAAGGAGAAAATGGAAATTTTCATCGACAACTTGAATAGTGAGATGAGTTATAGGCTCAAGCTCCAATGCATACCATCTTTTGCTAAACTAATTGAAAATGGTATTCAAGTGGAAGAAGCATGTGTCAAGAAAGGAACACTAAAATTCTTCAAAGAAGGAACAGGTTCATCAAACTACAACAACAACTTAGACAAATCTAGGTTTTGGACTAGAAATAAAAACAATGGAAATGAAGGTGGCAATGAAACAAATGATCCAAAATCCAAGCAGCCCGTGCTCACATTATCAAGAAATCCTCAAGCTACAAAAAATCCCAAAGGTGCTGACCCTGACACTAATGCTTGCGCACCTAATATCAATCAACCGAATACCAATAACGTAAACAATACCAACAATAACATAAATCAAGGACCTAACAATAATTCACGGGGTACTACCAACACTTATCAAAAATGCATCTACACACCACTGGGTCAATCATTGGAGTCAACATTCAGAGAAATCCTAGCAAACAAGATTATCTCTTTGCCCGCAATCAGCAACTATGAACCACAAATCAAACCACCTTGGTGGAATGACTCACACTTTTGTGATTTTCATCGCAACAAAGGTCATCAAACAAATGATTGCATGAGATTGAAAAACATTGTTCAAGACATGATTGATAGAGGCGATTTAACAGTAGATGGTCTCAAGACAAACAGTGACCATGGAGATTTCAAGAATCCTCTTCCAAACTATAACAAAGATGGAGCTTCCACTTCAAATGATACCCGTGGGGCACGTATCAATCATGTTTACAATAACACCATTAATCATATATCAGTTGTCGACAATCATGTAAACGTCGTCACAATCCGAGACCAGCATAATCATGAATCAGTCAACATAACCACCAGAGCTCAAAAATATGTCTTGAAAGGACATATGTCAACAACAAACACTATACCCAAACTTCAATATGATCTAGTCAGCCAACTACGCAAAACTCCTGCTCAAATATCCATACTAGAGTTGCTAAAACTTTCGCCAAAACACAAAGACATATTGGAACAAGCATTATTGGAAACAAATGTACCTCAAGATCTGGATACTAACAAATTCCAAGCCATGGTCGCTCATATGACAGGGCCTCATAATCTCACTTTTTCTGAGCATGACAATATCTCATTAAGCCATCCACATAATACTCCTCTCCATATTGAAGTCATTTTCTATAAACATAGAATCAAGAGAGTATTAATAGATGGAGGAGTTGGACTCAATATCTGTACCTTAAAACTTGTTCGTGCATTGGGCTTCTCTGAGGAGTCTATTGATCCATGCAAAAAGATTACTATAAAGGCATATGATGATGAAGAAAGATCCTCTAAAGGAATAGTGATGTAACCAATACAGGTAGAAATGATGCAGAAAGATACTATGTGCTAGGTATTAGACATAGATCTCACATACAATATCCTATTAGGTTGACCCTGGATACATGAAATGCAAGTAGTGCCTTCCACCTTTCACCAGTGTGTAAAATTTCCCTACAATGGACATGAGATTTCTATATCAACTGATCATAATCCATTTCAGTACTATAATGCAATGGGGGCAGCCCAAGACAATCTGGTTCCACACAATAGAGAAAAACCAAATCCTTTAACACCAGATATCCAACAGGAAAGGTTTGCATCACTATCTAGAGATTTCAAGCATAAACTCAAAATCAAAGAACACGGCATGGGGGAATACTCTTTGGAACCCATGTGTTTGGCCAAATTACTAGTATCACCTAAATCTCATGGATTACCTACAGCCTCAGCATGTCAAGCAACTCAGCCCATCACCAAGTTTGATGACACATTCATCCAGCTAGGCACTCTAGAGCATGAATCCAAGGAAAAAGACATCCTTAGTTGGTTATACAAAGGTGAAGAAGACAATAACAGAGCAGCTACTATGGAGATAGTTATACCAACACACCTATATGGAAAGGGCTACTTAATCATGCAACAAATGGGATACAATGGCAAAGGACCTATTGGAAAGCGTAAGGAAGGCATCACAGAACCAATAGATCCTCATTCACAATCTAGTAGAGACAAAACAAGGTTGGGTTATGAACTTACTCTACTGCCAAGAAAAACACCAGGCACATATCAAAAACCCCAGTGGAAACCAAGGAAGAAGTACAAAGATGAATCTTGGCAAGAGGCACTATTTGAGTCAGCAGAGCAAATACGTAAAGAACATGAACAACATGAAAGGAAGCAGCATCAAGCAGAGCCCATCATCCAAAAGAAGGCAGTATCTATAGCAGTACATCACATCCCAAAACCAATCTCCAACAAAGTAGACTCACCTCCTGATAATATCATTCCTTCTCAACAAGGGACAGTATATGAACAAATACAGAAGGTAGAAGCAGGATCTGACACAAAGTCCGAGAAAACTACAAAACTTGTATCAATCATCAAAGACCTATTCTCTCCCTACAACATACTAGTCTACAGCACAGAAAGAATCTGGGATACTACCTCTGAGACTAATTCCAATGAATATGAATGGGGTAGTTGTTC
Organism: Cryptomeria japonica; assembly: GCF_030272615.1. Lineage (NCBI taxonomy): Eukaryota > Viridiplantae > Streptophyta > Pinopsida > Cupressales > Cupressaceae > Cryptomeria > Cryptomeria japonica. The sequence continues at coordinate 357,262,423 of NC_081412.1, read as the reverse complement.
TAATATTTCTGAGGATATTTGTGACAATGACAGTCATACACCCATTTCTCAAAATAAATACAGCATAGAACCTAGACCACTTGAATTTGGTCCACAAAATATCTATGATGCTAAGGAAAATGGGCAGCGACATTATGCACAAGTCTATACAGAAGATAATACCATTGAAGACCTCAATAAAATCCTTAACTTCTTTAACATCCAGTCCAATCATGAAGATGCATCCATCATGACAATCATAGCAGTTGACCTTGATCCACCTAACGATTCCTTACCACTTGTCTTTCCTGACCTCATAGACTGGGATGAACCTGAAATCCATGATATACCAATTTTCCTAGATGATGAATCTATTATCCACTACCTATGTACCGTTAACCTGGAAACAAGCTCTACCAGTGAATGAAGTAATGATATCTACAAAACAGGGAGTGTCAAGTCTCTCAGTCGCAAAAATGAGCCAAATAAAAGATCTGATGCTGAAAACCAGTCAATGGCATCTCTAGATCACAAAAAAGTAAAAATAAAGGATGCATCTGAGGGTGAAAACATTTTTAAGGCACCTAAAGATGGGAGACTTGACACTCTTCCGGAACATTACCACGAGCAATCACCCATATTGGTTGAGCCCACTCAATCAATCAACATTGGTACTACATAAGCAGTCAGAAAGATACATCTAGTAGAATCTCTTACAACAAAAGAAAAACCAGAATTTATCAAATTCTTCAAAGAAAATCAAATCAATTTTGCTTGGTCATATGCAGATATGCCCGGGATCAATCCACAATTGATCATGCATCACTTATCTATGGCTCCAGGAGCTAAACTAGTTAAGCAAAAACTATGAAAAATGAATCCACATGTGGCACTCATGGTTAAAGTTGAACTCAAGAAACTATTGAACGTCGGATTTATTCGACCCATAGATTATGCTGAGTGAATTTCAAACATTGTGCCAGTTTCAAAACCAGATGGCAGTATCAGAATATGCACAAATTTTAGAGATGTCAACAATGCCTGTCCAAAGGATGACTTTCTTTTGCCAAGTATTGACATAATTATGGATCTCACAGTAGGCCATGGAATGCTATCACTAATGGACGGTTTTTCAGGCTATAATCAAATCAAAATTGCTCTAGAGGATCAAGATAGAACAACGTTCACTTGTCCTTGGGGAACATATTGTTGGAATGTCATGCCTTTTGGCTTGAAGAATGCTAGCGCAACTTATCAAAGAGCAATGACAACAATCTTCCATGACATGATGCATACCTTCATGGAGGACTATGTGGATGATTTACTAGCTAAATCCTTCACCTAAGAAGAACATCTAGACATCTTAGAGAAGATCTTTGATAGATTGGAGAAATTCCAAGTCAGACTCAACCCTAAGAAATGTGTCTTTGGGGTTACATCAGGCAAGTTACTAGGCTACATAGTTTCAGCTAAAGGTATTGAAGTGGATCCAACAAAGCTACAAGCCATCATGGAGATGCCACCACCAAAGAATATTAGTCAACTCGGGTCTCTACAAGGATGAGTCCAATCAATTAGGCGATTCATCACTCAACTAGCAGACAAAAGTCTACCATTCAATCATCTACTACATAAGAATGTAACATTCATATGGGAAGCCAAATGTGTTGAATCCTTCTATCAAATCAAGCAATATCTCATGAACCCACCAATTCTAGTACCACCAGTAGCAGGGAAGCCACTTATTCTCTATATTTCAACAACAGATGTATCACTGGGGGCACTGTTAGCACAAGAAAATCAACAAGGAAAGGAACGGGCTATTTATTACATGAGCAAGACATGAAACAGCTATGAACTCAACTACACATTTATTGAGAAAGCTTGCCTGGCTGTGGTCTTCACCTCTCAAAAGTTTCGACATTACATGCTAGCTCACACAACCAAGCTAGTTGCAAAGATTGATCCTCTCAAATATTTACTCAGCAAAGCAGCTCTTACAGGCCGATTGGCTAAATGGGTCATGATTCTCAGTGAATTTGATATCCACTACGCAGAGCGTCGAGCTATCAAAGGACAAGTAATAGTAGATCAACTGGTTGAAGCGCCACTACCTGGTAAGCAACCAATGGAGATCAAATTTATGGACAGAGATATTCTTGCTATCTCCACAACACAATGGACCTTATATTTTGATGGATCATTCACTCAACACGGCTCAGGTGTCGGCATTTTATTCATCACTCCTGAAGGGAACACCATATCAAGGTCATATAGGCTTATGTTTCCATGCACAAATAACATTGCTGAATATGAGGCATTGGTTATAGGCATCAAGATGGCAGTCGAATGGAAAATCATAGAACTCAAAGTCTACGGAGATTCACAACTAGTTATCAATCAAATTAATGATGACTATGAGATGAAAGATGACAAGTTGCTACCTTACAAAAGAATGGTGGATGACTTCAAACAGTACTTTTTGCACATCACCTTCGAGCAAATACCAAGGTTGAACAACAAAGTAGTCGATGCAATGGCTACTATCGCTTCACTACTGCAAATTCCAAACCAACAAAGTCGTTACGAGTTTCTGGTAGAGCAACTATTCTCCCCCACTTATGATCATTCTGAATCCCATGTTATCTATGCCTTAACCGGTTCTCACTCTCCATTATATGGACCAATATATGACTATCTCAAGAACAATATCTTACCCATTGACCTATCCCGAAACCAAAAACGTAACTTTTTCCGGCAAGCCGCCCATTATACCCTCACTACTGATACTTTGTACCGTCGAGGTCTAGATGGTACTCTTCTTCATTGCCTTGATCGTAATGAATCTGATTCCGCTTTACATGAGCTTCACGAAGGTATCTGTGGCACACATTCAAGGGGTACTACTCTTTCTAAAAAGCTACTAAGAATGGGATATTACTGGCTGAAAATGGAGAAAGACTCTTATCACTTTGCTAAGAAATGTCCTAAATGCCAGATCCATGGCAATCTGATACATGCACCAGCACAGGAATAGCAGCCATTTACAAAATCTTGGCCCTTTTGTCAGTGGGGACTAGACTTGGTCAGCAAAATTCATCCTTCATCTTCAAATGGACACAAGTTTATTATAACTGCAACAGAATACTTTACCAAATGGATAGAAGCAATCCCCATGACCATAGTAACTGGGAAACACATTGCCTCTTTTATCCTTAATTATCTAATCTGTAGATATGGTATTCCAAGTTCCATCATCACAGATAATGGATGACCTTTCAAAAACTAAGATGTACAAGAACTATGTGAAAAATTCAAAATCCAACATCGGTTCTCTAGACCTTACTACCCACAGGGGAATGGTCAAGCAGAAGCATCCAACAAGACAATATTGAAAATCCTAAAGAAAATAGTGAATGATGCAGGAAAAGATTGGCATGTACAACTCAATCCAGCACTTTGGGCATACAAAACCAGCATCCACACGCCTACAGGAGAAACACCATACTCATTGGTATATGGATCAGAAGCCATTTTATCTCTGGAGGTAGAAATTCCATCTCTCAGAGTCTCTTTGAAAGGCTTAATCCCAGATGAAGAGTATCGAGTCAACCGACTGCAAGAACTTGAACTCCTAGATGAAAGACACCAACATGCCTACACCCATCTCAAAGCATATCAGCAACGCATGTGCCGTAGCTATAACCACAAAGTCATTCCTTGAGTCTTCAAAATTGGTGACCTGGTACTCAAAGAAAATCCTAAAAACCAGCAAGATCGGGAAAAGAAAGGAAAATTTGAGCCTAATTGGTTAGGTCCCTATGTCATCATATCAGCCTATGGATCAGGTGCATATCAGCTAACCACTTCAGAAGGAGATGTGCTTGAAGAACCAACTAACAACATTCACCTGAAGAAATACTATACCTAAGGAAGTCTAATGCACAAAAAAAAAAAAAAATCAAGAAAAAGCAAATAAAAAGGTACAATAAAAGCAATGGGTGAAAACCTGGCAACAGGCGCTATTGTGAGAGAACAACTCCTCTATCTATATCTATACCATTTTATATCCTTAAAAGACTATCAGCCGTTGCCCGACATTTCTAATATCATATCCATTCAGGACATACTTAGCATAGTCACTATCATGCTTTATCTGCATATTCCTTCATAGCACCTTACCATGGCTTGGTAATCACTGTACATATCCACATCAAGAGGCACACTTAGCTACTGGCAACATTCGTCAAACTTGCAACATATTCAAGCCGTCAAACACTAGAAGCAAACTCAGAACATCTCATCTAGCAAATCAAACTAGCGCAACCACAAAGCAAAACATCAATCAGTAAACAAAAGATTCCCCAGACTGCTACGATGGATCATTTTCTGAAGTAACAAATGTTTGCATTTTTGCATAAAGTCTTGACTATTTTTGCACTTGAACTTTTTGAATTATTGGATTCTTTAAATTTTCTCAAACAATGCTTCCAAGCTAGAGAAAATCAAGAAACTCCAATATTTTTTTTAGTCTTCTATCTATGAGGCGCTCGTTTGTACTGTGTAAATACTTGTCTCGAAACGTGATGTGCAATCACATCACTGAAGACCTGATTCCACTTTACGCATACAAATGGTTTAATCTTGTCTATTTATATGCAATCCACACTCAGGTCATCCTGGTTCAATTATACCTTGACGCTTGTGCTATCTTGCGAAATCAAATATTATGTAAATTTTTCTCAGGTCATTATGGTTCAAATTATACCATTATGCTTGTATAAATTTCCAACATATCCAACGATCAATAAATGCTCAATGATGACACATATATCAAAAGCAAATAAAAAGTGGTTATACAGGGATGACAAATAAACAATGAGGATGCTCAAAAACAAATAGTTGCATATCATTTTACAATTAGTTGCATATCAGATCATACATCTCATTTTCAAGATACATCTCATAAATCAAACATCATAGCACATATTCATCATGCATTTACATTTATCAAAGCATTACATCATCATAGAATAAACAACAGCATATAGAAAGCATGAATCAATAACACATCACATGAAGATCAAGAAAAATGGTGTCGTCTATATATATATATATATATATATATAAATTATATTGTAGACACCTAAAAATGGTCAACGCTTGCGGGATCATACTTTAACATTTGTGCATTGCCTCATTTTAGGTTTTTGCATCGCATTAACATTTCTCCTATGTTATGCACTTGGTTTTTATCATTTGCGAGCATCGAGTCTTTCTTCTACATTCTTAATTCGTCTCGCTCTCAAATTTGGTCTTGTCGAAAACAATCTTCAATCATGATTTTGGGTCGATCTTTGTCCTTGTCAATCTTGTCATATTGCGATCGATTCGTCATCGATCCTTGTCCTTTTCAATCATGTCAATTTGGTCAATTTGTCATTGATTTTTGTCAACCAATCTCAATCAAATCATTTATCAACACTGGTCATTTATCAATTCAAAATCATGATCGAATCGATATCAACTATCCTTTGTCAAGACCTAATTGTCATCCTTGCATTTTCTAATTCATCTTCTAGGGTTTTATGATTTATTCATTTAATCCTGTTTGTCATTTCTCTCTCTAGGTTAAATAAATTATTTATTTATCCTAATTCTTCTCATCGCAATTAAATGTTCATTTAATTGGCTAATTATTCCTCTTTTTGTGAATTAATTAATAAATGATAAATTATTAATTAATTTACCTAATTTTCTAATTTTCATCAATTTCCTAATTCCTCATTTCCTAATTCCTATTTTCCAATTTTCTAATTTTCCTAATTTCTAATTCAATTTCCTCCTATTTTTGTGAATTAATTAATAAATGACAAATTATTAATTAATTTACCTAATTTTCATCAATTTTCTAATTTCCAAGTCATTATTTTCCAACTTAATTTTCTAATTTCTCCTAAATTCCTAAATGTCTATTTCTATTTCAAAATCTTGTCATAAATCCTTGCATAGCAATTTGTCATAAATTGTCATAAATCCTTGCATAGCAATTTGTCATACACATGTCATAATTTTGCTATTCTTGATTTGAATTTCCATTCGAATCATTATCATACTAATTTGATCATTTCTCCAATTTGTCTATAAATTGGATGAGTTTCTTCAATCAAAATCCCCAATTGATCGCATTTTTGAATCCCTAATCAGATTATCGAATTTCTAGTCAATCACATTTCTAGTACTCTTGATCAATAATCTTGTCTACTTGCTTTCAATTATGTGTGTGCACTTGTAGGTGAGATCCACAACCAAACCATTTGAAGAGGAAAGAAGAACAATGGAGCCGCATGAAGGAGCATTCAAATCATACCTTTGGTTTGCTTAATTTTTAGTTTTGAATGTTTTTATTTCATGTCTCTATTGAGTGTTGTTTAGGATAGATCATTGCAGTTTTACTTTCGTGATTGGGCTATGATTAGTGTTGATATATTGCTTGTGATGATTTCCTATTTCCTAACATACATATATATATCTCCAAAAATGATCACAATACAACATATGTCATGTCTCTGTCAAATACAAATACAATGATCAAAATACAACGGAGACAACATCTCTCAAGTATGACTATCTCCTGATGGAGACAGTCTCACTATAGAAGTCCTCGCCCCTGGATCTCTAGGAGGATCATGTCCCGATGGCCCTGTCACACCTTGGCTCTCTGACCGCGACCCGGTCTCTCGAGATCAACTAGATCTCAACTATGTAAAGCTCTGTACTCGACGATCCCTAGGCACCGCAGCCTCATAATGACGATGGTAGTACTCCGCCTCCTGAGCTCTCAAAGAAAGCTCTCTCAACGTGTCTCTAATCGGACCACCTGCTACTGCTCTCTACACACTTATTGCAAGCTCCTCTACTCGACCCCGCCGCTCTATCTCCATGTCTTGCTCAGTGGTCAGCTAAGCAATCTGTCATTGTTGCATCAGTAGCTATGCCTACAGTTGCTATATCATCATTTGTAGGGTCCTAATCTATGCATCCTCTACATGAGTAGGGATCCGGACCCGTAGGGGTACCTGTAAAGGGGTATCCCCTCTCCCTCTGCCTTTCCTTGGTGCTGGAGGTGGTAGCACATCAATCGTCTTCCTCTGAACTGGTCGTCTCACCTCGTCAATCCCTCCCACTACAGCTATCACCTCCCCCACCATCCCCTCACCACCTACTCTGATGGTCAACCCTCCTCTCCCTCTATCCATCATAGCTTGTCGAACTGCTCTCTCCAACCCTCTATCACCACCATCCCTCCCTCTGTCTCCTCTCCTCCCCCGATCTCCTCTGCCTTGTCATCCTCCTCCACCATCTCCATCATCCCCATCATCTCCACCTCCCTCATCCTCATCATCATCAAACACAGGTTGCATCTCCTCCGAATATGATATCCTCGCCACCACCTGCGCTGCGAACAATCTGGCAAACTCATCTGTCATCCTAGCATCCAAAATCTTTGGGGCATAATCCCATATCTGGCCCACTAAGCTAACAAACTCCTCTACAGCCATCGCACTGTCAATAGTCAGACCCCAATCTAGTATGTCCTGCCTCTAGCGTGCATACAAGCAGGTCCCCTATGGTATACCCTACTGCCGACCATACTGCCGCAAATCTCTAGTGACCAAGAATCTCTCAATCACAAATGGGGTCCTCCCTATCAGGTATTGAGTCATAAAAACATAGGGCATCTCCAGCCCATCCTCTACCCATACCTCGCAACCTGTATATGGTCGCCAAACGACCGTATCAATGTCATCCAAAACCCTCCTCCAATGCTCCAGTTTGCCCAGCTCCCACTGGACAACTAATCCCCTGTAACCATATGCATAGGCACATCCAACGGGCCTATCTCTGCCCACCAATGGCCTAGCTGCGGGAATGTGCTCCCAGCACCATACCTATAGGAGCATCACGCCAGCTGACAAACTGCCATAACCCAAGTATACCACCTCGTGTAAATCCCTGTACAGATGGGCTAGCATAGCTGATCCCCATGCGAACCTGCGACCCTGTGTCACCATATCCTCTAGTACCAGCCCCCATCCCACAGATAGTCCCTTCGACCTGCGTTCGGGACATAGAAAACCACCTATAAACCCTGCTAGTACTAATGGAAGAGGTGCATAATCCAAGTCCAAGAACTTCTGCCAAGGGATCTCATATCCACAAATTGTCTCATCATGGAATATATGGGGAAGTGCCTCTATCCCGCCCTCCTTCGACTGCTCATAAGGTAGTAGTGAACCTACTACTAGTATGCGCAGGATCCTGTAACAGTCCTCTAGAGTAACTATCATCTCCCCGGTGCCAAAGTGAAAGGTGTTCGTATCACTGTGCCACCGCTCTGCGAGCGTTGTAAGTAAACCCTGGTTCACATTGAACCGAGGCATATCCAATAGGGAAGTCAAGCCGCATCTCTCAATAATGTCAAGATCAGCTTGTGCCAACTGTGGTATCAATGTCCAAGGTCTAGGAAATCGCTCGCGTCACTGAACCACTCCTAATCGCTCCTGTCAAAAAGCAAAACAAGTCCAATATCAGTTTCCTCATCAAAACATAAATATCAAAAATTGAAATCACAAAAACTTGAACACTTTGAAAATCTAATCAAGTTCTACATCATTTCCAATCCATATCAACTTGTAACACAACTCAAGTTTTCAAAAATCATATCGAACTTGTAACACAATTCAAGTTTCCACATCACATCAGCTTGTAAAACAACTCAAGTTTCCAATCCATATCAACTTGTAACACAACTCAAGCTCCACAAATTTATATCAATTTCACATTAATATCTATGCATAACTTGAAATATTGCAAATCAAAACAAGTTATATCAACACTCATATTGGACAAACTAACAAACACCATGACAGCAGACACAGCAACGAACAAATTACACCTATCCTGACAAAGCTGGCCTTATCCTATCAATTTTTCTCATTCACAAAATCACCCTATCTGACAAAATTTTTCCCGATGCGCTAAAACAGATTGTCTACGCGCTAAAACACATCCACGCGCTAAACTATTTTCTTCACATGCTATCCTATCCACCCTATGCGCTAGACAAACTCTACGCGCTACCCTTCTTTCTAAATGCCCTATCCAACCTATCCTATGCACTAGACTAACTCTATGCGCTAACCTATCCTGCGGCCACACTACTTATTTAACCTTATGCGCTAGGTCTAACCTACGCGCTACTTCCCCCTACCCATGCGAGCCCCTGTGCAGCCTATGCGCTAGGTTAACCTGAAGCGCTAACCTTTTCACTTTCTGTGCTACCCTGTGTCCCTAATGCACTAATCCAAGACCATGCGCTAACCTAGGAACCCAAGGCACTAACCTAGAAAACAGATGCGCTACCCTCAATTTTTGGATGCACCCAAAATTTAAACCCCCATGCGCTACAACATTTTTCGTATACGCTAATCTAGGACCCCTATGCGCTAAACCGTTAACCCCGCATGGAAAATTCCAAAAAAATGACCAAAATGACAAAATAAAAAGTCAAGAAGGGGTCAAAAAGGTTGACTTACCGGTGGTCCATACGCAGCAGGCCTCCAATACCTCTGAACGCGCACAAATCAGTGTGAAGAATATGGAATAGGCATTTTGTCTTCTCTCCAAAAGTCTCTCTCTCTCCAAGGTCAACAAGCACAAATGAATCTAAACAAAGCACTTTTCCCCTTTTATAGGGTAAAACAAAATTAGGGTTAGGGGCTCGAGCATGTAATTCGCTCGCGATCTCCCTCATACCCTCGCACTCATCAATTATCGAGAGATGAATCAATGTACACATTCCACCTAATCAAAATTTTACAATGTAAAACAATTATCAAATCTAAACATATTTTCTAAAAAAAATTTGATTCATCTCCCGAGGGGGCATTATCCTCATCGATTATCAAAACTAGGGCATCGCATATCTCAAAAGGACATAAAATTTTTATTTGATCATAAATCACGACACATCATTTTCTTTGAATTAACATGTGCACACACGTCACTTCAAAGAGGGGCAAAATGTAGACGTATAAAAATGACCATATTCCTAAATGAATATTTTATGTTCATTTCTCTATTTAATTAAATCTAATTTAATTGAATCACCCACATTCTTCTATTTAAATTAAGTAAATTACTCAATTTATTTAAATTAAATTCACTAGACTTCTTTTTAGCATTTAATGAATAAATCATTTTATTCAATTAAATCCCTTCTATCCACTTTTAATTAAATTCAAATTTAATTAAATAGTTATCCATTTAATGAATAAATCATTTTATTCAATTAAATCCCTTCTATCCATTTTTAATTAAATTCAAATTTAATTAAATAGTTATCCATTTAATGAATAAATCATTCTATTCAATTAAATCCCTTCTATCCACTTTTAATTAAATTCAAATTTAATTAAATAGTTATCCTAAATTGAATAAATCTAATTTATTTAATTTCCCTAAATTGCAACCAAATTGAAGTAAATTCATTTTATTTCAATTAAATCCTATTATCCCTCCATCCACTTGCAAAATCCTACATCTCCCACTTGCCTCCTAAACCCTATTCCTAACCCCCTTCTAGACTCTTCTAATCACTTCTAATTAGCCTAACCCATCTCCTAAACTTTGTCACATCCCTAAGCAAGGGGAGGTCACTTCTCAAATCCTCAAAGTCTTTGAAAACCTTTAAAGGCTTCAACCACTTAATTTTCCAAGTCTCCCAAACCATTATTGGTTAACTCAACCCTCTAGCATGACTAGAGACTTTCTCTAAACTTAACCTCCATGTAACCCAAGGGTCTCATCAAGCCTTCAATGCTTTGACCATGGTTATCCCTTAATCTTTTGTACAAAAGTTTATCCTTAGGGTTAAAGCTTGATCCAATGGGTAATCCTAACTTAACCTTAACCCTTACCCCTAGGATAACCATGAGGTCTTCTCAAGCATTTAATGCCTCCAACCCCTTTTCTCAACCCAATCCTATGTTGACATTTGTCACCATTTCATTGGTGCCAATTACAAACATGGATCCCCAACTTTCAAACTCAACCCTTGATTATATCTTTCAATCCTGACCATCCATTGCCCTATTTTTGCTATAAATAGAGCTCTCATTCCTCCATTTTGAGAACCAAGTCTTTAGCATCATACTTATGCTCAAATACATTCAAGCTTTCATACCATTTTATGCTCATCATTTTAGCCTCTCTTTTAGATAGAAATTAATCTAAATATGCATGTTTAGAGTACTTTCTTTATCATTTAGCTTAAATCAGGGACTAATATAGTATGCTAGGATAATCTTGTTTACTAACCTTGTCATCTTATAACTAGTTTATTGCATTTATAGGATCATGCATAGCTTAGAATGCATCTCATCTTAAAATCAACAAAAGCATCCCTCGTTCTTGCATTTGTCATCCCTAAACCATTTTGCTCAGTGATCTGAGAGCAAAAACATTGGTTTGAGGGACCTTGTGAGATAGAGAACCATGAAACCAACCTTGGGAAGCTGAGCCATACTTCATGACTCCATAGCTTGCACCAAGAAGTTTTGTGGGTGTGTGGACAAGTCTCCCTAGAACTCCATTTTTCACATTTTTAGTTCTATCCACCCGATTTTCCCACATACAAATTGAATAGTGAAAAATTGGATGTGAAAACACCCAATCAAAAATATGCAAAATGTTAGGAGCATTGGGTTCACCAAGATTTTTGTGGTGGAAAATGGTGGTTCACTAGTCTAATTATAAGAACTAGGAACAAAACCCATTCTCAAACATTTTATATAAGGAGAATAAGACTCAATAGGCTCAACCTCAAAAACTATGGGAAAGGGTTGAGCACAATTGGGTTCTTTACTCTCCCTATTTGAGATGAAATTGAAATTGATAATGGAAAGGGTATAAATGATGTAAAATTGATAATGATCAACATAAACAGATAGTTTCAAAATAGATATGCAAAAATCAAGTACAAATATGGAAATAAGAAGCAAAGAGGAACCTATATGTGTAATATGGGCTCAAAAGTGTTGAACAATGGAACTAGGTGACCTTGTCCCGAAGTTAATATGTAGATATCATAAACAAGTTTGGGATCAGGATGTTGCTCTAAGTATCTCCTAGAAATTTTTAGGAAAAGTGTCAGACAATGGGGATACGTGACATTGTCCTGGCTATTTTTTCTTCTTCAAAATTTGGTCTTGTGTATCTCAGTTTGCACTTTCCAAATCTATATTTTCTCTCCAAAAACTATGACCCACATACACAAGAGGAGGAAAATGGTGTTGAGTTGAGAGGGATTTACTCGAGTCAAACCCTATGCTTAGAATTAACCCTTAATACAATAGATATAAATGAAAGAAATTTTTTAAGGTAACATGTTGAATTATACCTCAAGCATGATGTTTTTGATAATGGTGATGATATAATTCTCTTGGAACAAGACCCGCAAATGTTGATGCAATAACATGACATGATAAGACCCAAAAGAATTAATCATGAAAACATGTTTGCATGATGATTGTTGCAACTCACTGTTCCTGTCATGGTGGGAAAATTAGGGTTTCACCAATTATGATAATAAAACCACTAATATTACCAAGGGACCAAAACATTAAAACAATGGGATAAATTCAATAGATCTAGCCATAATTCAATTGGAAAAAGGGTTGGAACACTAATTAAATTCACCAATTTGCTATCTTCCTCTTTTGTGTTAAAATTAAATGTAAATTGTGTTATTACGATAAAAAATGGATGATTAAAATGAAAAGGTAACAACAGACTACTACAAATACCAAATAGAGTCACAGACAAGGATCAAATACAAAGGAATAAGATTAGAACCTGTTCCTGAAAATTCAAATTGAAATGTCAAGACAAGGATGGTAGGTCACCTTGGCCCTTTAACTCTGAGATAGGAAAGTGGGATCTTTTCCAGATTAGGGAGACACACTGAATCCACTATCGAAAGATATGGTAGAATTACTAGGACTATGATGATAGGTCACCCCGGTCCTCTTCTTTTCACTTCGTTGAAATATGAACATGTTTGTCATCATCAAATCAATTTAAATCTTCAACTACAACTCCCAAGTCAACTCCCTGCACACAAAAAGATATCAAAAGGATTTGTGGATAAGGATTTTCCTTAGGTCAAACCCCAGTTTAGGAATTAACCTTGGAATGAATGATGTAAATATTGAATTATAAGCTAAAAGATATACCTCAAATCTATAATGATTGATAAATAGATTGATGATGCAATTATCTTTAGATATGATCACAAATGTTGGATGTAATAACACAAAAATAACATGAACATGGAATACCTAACCAAACACATATGCTTGCATGAGAATTTATGTGACTTTGCTCCATGATGCTTGAAGGATTAAATATTACCTTGAATGCTTGAGAACGTTTAATGATGAATGCTTAACAAATGCACAAATGATTGGGTATATGAGTGGATGTCAAAACGAATTGATAGGATGTCCTTATATAGGGTTCCCTAGGTAAATTACTAATTAGGCCAACCTCCAATAGTCAAATTGAGCCATGGGGGTGAGAAACCATCGAGGGAAAGAGCCCACCCAAACTCAAATTAGGTCTTATTTAAGGTGGACCAAGGTGTCATCACACCCTAGTCCTCCAAAAATAGGACCTGCAAATTAGGAAATACTTCAAGATAGGACCCACTCAACAATGTCAATAGGTGACATCAGGTTTGGAGTAAAAAGGGGACAAAATGGGCCTAGGAGGAATGAAAATAGGAGATGCTAAAGTAGGAGCACAAATATGATAAGTGAATTATATCAATTAAAATTTATGACATTATGTTTAGCCCCTACTTTAACAAGAGTATGAGCCTATGTAAATACTTGTGATAAAGTAGAAAGATGAGGAAGAGAGAGAGGAGAAACTAGGAGTGATATCAAAAAGAGATAAGACATCACTAATTTTGAGGAATCAAGCCCCCAATCTTAGGATCTTAACTCACACAATCTCATGCAAGGACTCACAAAACAAAATAAAGATAAAAATGCCAAACAAAACACAAAGAAACATAAAAGATACAATACAAAGGGGTTAGTACTCGAAACAAATAGCTCCAAGTCAACTAGTTGTAGAGACCTCGATAGTCAAATGTCTTAGCCACTAATATCATTCTTGGAATTATCTTACAAGAATACAAATGGTCACATGAAAAGAGAAAGAGCATACATCAACTGATGAACCATGATTCATTAAATACCAAAGCTATGAGCTCATGGGAAGGTGAAAGAAGAGAACATAGATGCCACGGGCTAGGAAACTATGTTATGCTAGGTGATCCATGAGAAAAAAAGAAAGAGAGACCATTTAATACATAGGCTAGCAAGTTATGTTATGCTAGGTGATCATGGGAATATGAATACGCATGAGACAACAAGATGTGTTATGTTGTGTGATTCATGTAGAGAAGGAGAGTCAGAATAGTCTAGCAAGTTGTGTTATGATAGTTCTGTTAGGGTTCCCACAGATACTAAGAGGGGGGGTGAATCAGTATCTGACCGGTAATGAGATTTTCTTAAAACAAAACATGCAGAACATAAAGTAACAGTATACCGGTATGCAAGAATTAATGTGATTAATAGAACCAAAAACATCCACATGAAAAGAACACCATAACACAAGATGTTTAACGAGGAAACCCAGTGTGGGAAAAACCTCAGTGGGATTTGTGACCCACAATATTCACTTACTAGCCAATAAGAGAATATTACTTACAATAGGGGCCTGCACATGCAGGAAGGCCAACTGCCTAGAGCACACTGCTCAATAAGAAGTCACACTGACTTACAATGAGGATTATGCAAATCCAATGATCTGTACTGCTTACAATAGCATCTTCAATGCCAGATTCAGTACCGGTTCTTGCTATGTTCTTTACATATACCCTTGACCTATAATTCGCACATTAGGTCTGCCTAATAATTTTCTTTATGCTTCCTATCCATATCCTACAAATGTCTATAATGATCTCTTTTATATACACTCTTTTATATACACGAGTCATTTTACAATTTCCCAAGTCGGCTTACAATAATAAACAAAATATTACATATCAAAAATCCTATCGGCCTCTGTGCCGGTATACATCTTTTCTTCTGTGTCGGTGTCGGTGCCGGTGTAGAGTGATCTTGTTGATGTCGGTGTACTATCTTGCTTGAATAATGCTTTGCCGGTAGAATATCTTGTCGGTGCCATAGGATTGCAAGGTTTCCTGTGTAATGCTTTGCTGGTATAATGTCTTGCCGGTGCCATAGGATTGCAAGGTTTCCATCAATGACAAAACCTTCAATCACACACAATGTCTCATTGGAGTGTCCATATGCCAACAATCTCCCCCTTTGGCATTGATGGCAACACTCATGAGAAATTTCAAAAATATATCCAAAAATGTGTAGACCAAAAATGTGAGAACTCCCCCTGAGCATATGATCCCTGTGTTTTGAATTTTCTCATCCTACTACTCCCCCTTTGGCATCAATGACAAAGGTTAGTAGAGTTTGTAGTTGTACCAATCCATAACCTCAACCTTGTAGTTGGGTAGTTATTATCTGAAGAAGATCTCCCAAAATTAAGTTTATACCATCCATAAACTTCTTACTGTCTTTTATTACTATCTCAGTTCTTTTTACTGTACCGGTGAGATACTGCAAGTGCTTTGCTAGTGTTTTGCTTCCCTGTGTTAATGCCTCTGAGATTTCCTTCAGCAGAGATGCTAAATAGTCCAATCTCGGACTTAGTTTAGATCTCAAAAGTTTTGCCTTGTTTATTATTGCCTCTTTCTCTCTTTCCAATTTGAGCAATTCTTTCTCAAAATTTTCTATCTTCTCTTCAAAAACTGATAATGAATCAGGTGAGTTGACAAAATTGTCCGCAAGTTTATTTATCTCATCCTATGCCTTGCTTATCTTTTTGTCAATATCTACAGTCAAAAAGTTTGTTTTGCATGTATCTTTATATAGGTTTTTGTACTCTTTTAACAAATTACACAGTTTCGGTAGAAGTGTGTCGAACTCCCTGTTACACTTCTTTATTCCTTAATCAAAGAATTTATGTTTCTCTTTTTCTACAATTTCCTTTATAGATTCTACCTTTGTTTGCTCAAAATTTCCAGAAATATATTTACAAAGTGTATCCAACTGTCCTAAAGAATCTTTATTGTCTATATTACAATTAGGAGCTATTGATTTCAAAAATGGGATTGAATCATCTATCGCTTTGTAAGCTTGTGAGCTATAATCAGTTATTTTCTTGATAGATTCAAGTAATACCTCAGTCACATTTGATGGTGACCCAACAAACTGAGTACCGGTGGAAGTGACCAAGCTTGTATTGACCTCTGGTAGGTCTGTTTGTGTCTGCATTTCTTTAAGCACTGGTTTTCCTGCTTCATTTCTTACCAGTGGCATCTGTTCTAGAGCCTTTAGCTCTATTGGTTCCTCTGTTTGTGTTCCAGATTCCATCTTTTTCTCTGTATTTGCTGCCGGTTGCTCTGTATTCCCTGTTACTGGAGGCTCTTTGGCTATACCTGATTTATCTGTTGTATCCTTATCTACCACTATGTTGATCTTCTGAGTATCAACATTCACAGTATATAGGACTTCAAGATTAGGATTATTATCCTCTGTATCCATACTCTCAGCTGTCGGTTGATCTTCAGTAGTTGTTGTTTTTACAAAGTGGAGTATTTAAAGGAGGTGGGGGTAAGTTGTCTTTAATTTTGATACTTGGTGGTCCACCAACTTTACCTTTCCCTTTGTCCTTCTGGTATACCTTAATAGGCTTGGGATTCCTATATTCTTCTTGTTTTTCTTTTTCAACCAAGAATATATCCCAACCATCTTCTGTTTCCTCTGAAACCTCTATAACTCTACCTACCATCAGTGAAATTTGTCGGTGTGCAATGGAAAAAACTGTCCTGTTGGCCTAAGCTATCAGATATTCAATTTCTTTAGGTGAGTTTATTGGATATACTGCAAGTAGTTTTTCTATTTTAATTTTCTTATCCAATTCAATTATTCCTTGCCTTCTGGCCTCAAGTCTTTTGTATAGTTCATCAGGAATTTCATTTAAGACTTGCATCAAAAACTTTTTATACATGTCCATGTATAATATTACACTCTCCTCAACTTGCCCTTTCTCATCATTCGATAGGGTGTCATAAATTTTCCCTATGTTTTTCAATTTACCTTCCTCTGTGATCTCATTCAGTAATATGTCAAGAGGGGCCAAGTCTGTGTTTGTCTTTTTCTTCTTTTTGGGTGTCAGCTTCTTTTTAGGTGTGACTTTTCTGACCGGAGATCTCACAGCTTGTTGCTTCTGCCTTCTCCTTCTAGGTGAAGGAGTGGTTGTTGGTGACGGATCTCTTTTCCTAACAACTCTTTTAAAATTTGCTGGCATATCTCCTTCTGAGGAAGTACCTACTGGTGATAGATGAGCTTCAGGTTGTTGGGCTGCCAACTCATCTTCAGTTATGCCAGTTTTCTTTAATATATCTTCCTTTATAGCTTTTACTTGTCTGGATCCTTTCCTCACAAATGCCTCAACTTTCTTCACTCTCTTCTTAGACTGAATTTGACTTTCTATGGTCTCAGCACTACCAAATACTTTTTCCTTTGGTTCCCTGGGTGCCTCTAGAAGTGCTTTAGCATAAGTTTCAATGATATGATCATCGGTCTCATAACCCATCTCTGTTACCCAAACTGTTCTTGGGATGACTGCTTCCATCAGGTTCTCATCCATTTTAATTACAAAACATATATCATCCTTGTATTTGTTGACAATTTCTTGTGATGGTCTAATTCTTTTGTTCATTCTGACCTTTAGTGTTTGAAAATACTCATTGATATTCTTTTCCTTGTTTTCACCCATGTTGTTGAATAAGTCTGATAATTGTTTTCCTACCGGTATGTCAAATCCAGGATTCTTGTTGCCTATACCGGGAACCTGTTTGGTTATATGTAGCATTAAGCATACAAGTAAATTTCCAAATCTAAAAGTTCCTTTCTTATCTTTCTTGATTTTCCCTAAGTTATCAATCAACTCATCTTTTAACCATTCACATACATCAATTTTCACATTTTCTTTTACCATATCATGAGCACTCTTAATACATAAACTGGAGACTGAGTTGAGTCTATTTGCATGAGTTGCTTTGTACCCTAAAATCATGCTAACAAATCTAACATTTATATCGGTCACATCATTAACCCTTAGAGACCTTCTGTCTAATGTTGCACCAATTAAGTTCATTACTAGGTCATTGGAGACCTTCTTAGTCTTGTTGGATCTGCTACCGGTGGAAGGTAACCCTGTTACTACTTTCACAGCTTCCTTAGTGATTTTGTGAACTGAATCAAGCCAAAAGAATGAGCCATGTACCTTGCTTAAAACTATCCTAACCACTTCCTTGGGAAATTTAGGAATGCAGAGGATTTCAGTGAATCCTAGGGTTTCAACAACTTTATGTTCAGGTTTCACATTTCTGGAATTGTCACATATAATAGTCCTATACATGTTTTTAATTTCTTCATCACCTAATTCCTCTATGTTGCAATGAATATACATTCTGGGGTCTTCTGCATATACAACACCTTTTGGAATTTGGGAAAAAGCACCTGTATTGTCATCTTTCTTAGCTACCTCGGGAACTAGCTGAAACACAGGCCTAGGGAATTTTATAACCTCGACTATTGTAGGGTTTTGCTATGAATTCAGGTGCAAAGGAGGATGCCATGATGATAAATACCTTTTTCTGCCTTTGGATGGATTGATTGCTGAAGTGCTTTGCCTCTTTGCTCGAAATGCCTTAGCTCAAAAATCTTCGTGCTCTCTGAAAGTTTGAAATCACGGTGAAATGAAATGGAGCCAAAACCTTATTTTATAAAGTCTTTTCTGCTACCTACCACATTAATTGCTTGTCGGTAATGTATTAGCTTAACTTTATTTGTCTGTAATGAGTGATTTTCAACTTCTTTTCTCTAACTGAGGGAATAATAGCACATGTCATTAGATTGCCAAACCCTCAAGATAATTTTCTTCAATTAGATGAAGAACATCCTGTCGGTGGAGCATTGCTCTGTCCTGCTGGTGGAGCATCATATTGTCCTGTCGGTGGAGCATTTGTTGATTCTACCGGTGGAGGAGTATCTCCAATAGTTAGATCAGCTTTTCTAATCCATTGCTTTGAAAATTCTTGCTTAACCTCTTCAACCTTTTCTTTACCTTTCAAACTAGTACTTTTGTTGTCTACCAGTGTACCTTTACTTCTACAAAATTTAGCAATATGACCAATCTTGTTACATGCATAACAAGTTACATTATTTTTCTGAATAGCTTTCCCATAACCTATGCCAGTTTGTGTTCTGCATTGATTTGATAAATGTCCAAATCTTCCACAAACATAACATCTTACATTCATTCTACAGTTTTCAGAGTTATGACCAATTTTGTTGCATTTGGAGCATTGACCGGTGGGAGGATTGATATTCTGATAATTCCTAGATCTACATTCATTTGCCCTATGACCATATTTATTGCAGTTAAAGCATTTTCCATTGAATTTGTAAGTATTAGAAGGTCTTACCAGTTTGCTGTGATCCTGGGTATTTGCAGTACCGGAGCTTTCTCCAATTTCAAATCCAATTCCAGAGTGTCACCTTTGGGTTTTTGATTCTTCAATAAGGTACCAAGTTCTTCTGAGCTTTTCTTGAATTTTTCTTTGTGTTGATTTGCAGTTTCCAATTCCCTTTCCAAGATTTTTTTTTGTCTCATTAGTTCATTTGATTCATTCTAGTATGCATCAGATCTATCTTCAACATGTCATTTTCATAGCTAAGTCTTGTGTTCTCATTTGCTGCATCACTTGGTCTTCTGGTCAATTCTTCTTCATTCTTCTTTCTGTCCTCAATCTCTTTGCAAAATCTCATAGTCATATCCTGCATTTCATTTTTTGTTGTCATGATCTCTTGTTTCAATTTGCTTATCATATCATTAAGTGATTCCTTTTCATCATTCTCATTTTGCAATTTTTCACAAAGTTCTCTTCTCTTATTTCTTGTAACAATAAGATTTTCTTGAAGTGCCTGAATAATGTCCTGAGTTGCTTTTAAATCATCTTCTAATTTGATATTCTTCAACTTCTCTGTATCATAGTCAGTAAGAGCTCCTTCAAGTTGCTTCATCAGATTTTCCATCTTTACTGGTGTCAAGATCTTCCTCAAGCTGTTAGGCTTCTGAAAATAGAGGACCAGGCTCTGATACCAATTGCTAGGGTTCCCACAGATACTGAGAGGGGGGGGTGAATCAATATCTGACTGGTAATGAGATTTTCTTAAAACAGAACATGCAGAACATAAAGTAACAGTATACCAGTATGCAAGAATTAATGTGATTAACAGAACCAAAAACATCCACATGAAAAGAACACCATAACACAAGATGTTTAACGAGGAAACTCGGTGTGGGAAAAACCTCGGTGGGATTTGTGACCCACAATATTCACTTACTAGCCAATAAGAGAATATTACTTACAATAGGGGCCT
This sequence comes from Cryptomeria japonica, assembly GCF_030272615.1. Classification (NCBI taxonomy): domain Eukaryota; kingdom Viridiplantae; phylum Streptophyta; class Pinopsida; order Cupressales; family Cupressaceae; genus Cryptomeria; species Cryptomeria japonica. The sequence goes on along the minus strand of NC_081412.1, from coordinate 357,241,775 downwards.
ACACATGCAGGAAGGCCAACTGCCTAGAGCACACTGCTCAATAAGAAGTCACACTGACTTACAATGAGGATTATGCAAATCCAATGATCTGTACTGCTTTACAATAGCATCTTCAATGCCAGATTCAGTACCGGTTCTTGCTCTGTTCTTTACATATACCCTTGACCTATAATTCGCACATTAGGTCTGCCTAATAATTTTCTTTATGCTTCCTATCCATATCCTACAAATGTCTACAATGATCTCTTTTATATACAAGAGTCATTTTACAATTTGCCAAGTCGGCTTACAATAATAAACAAAATATTACATATCAAAAATCCTGTCGGCCTCTGTGCTGGTATACATCTTTTCTTCTATGCTGGTGTCGGTGCCGATGTAGAGTGATCTTGCTGATGTCGGTGCACTATCTTGCTTGAATAATGCTTTGCCGGTAGAATGTCTTGTTGGTGCCATAGGATTGCAAGGTTGCCTATGTAATGCTTTGTCGGTATAATGTCTTGCCGGTGCCATAGGATTGCAAGGTTGCCATCAATGACAAAACCTTCAATCACACACAATGTCTCATTGGAGTGTCCATATGCCAACAAGTTCCACTCATCTCAAAAATGTTGTAAAAGGAGGGTTGAATATTCTAGAAAGTTGTGTTATGCTAGCCATCCTACCTTATATAAGCTGAAAAAAGAAGAGTTGAAAGTTCTAGCAAGTTGTGTTATGCTAGTCAACTCACCCTGTTGTATATGTTGTCATCTAGTTTCACGAGATAAGAATCTTGTGTAAGAGTTCGGACTGGTTTTAATCATGTAACAACCTATATAAGACCTACAATTAAGAAACAAATATGTCAATTTTTGGGAAAATCTTGTTTAAGTGTTAGATCTGGTTTCGAGCATGTATACCTTATATAAGACATATAAAAGGACTTCATTTTGTTTAGGATTGAAGCATCTCATCTAAGAGTTAGGTCTGGTTTTTAGCATGTAACAACCCATATAAGACATGCAAAATAAAAAAATATGGAATGGAGGAAGTGATGTATGCCCCTCCCCACCTGCCCTTAAGATGTCAAAATAGAGGTATGTTGATGTCTTAAGGAAGCTAGAAATAAGGATAAACACCTTTATCTCCAAGGAAATATCCATTAGGCAACAATGTGCATAAATCCAAGCTAAAGAGGCGTGACTCTTATAAGCAAGGAAAATATAGTTGTAAAAGAGATATCCTGCAACAAGTGTAAAGGCAATCCTTAGAAGGAGAAGGAAGACAAGATATTTGCTCAAAGACATCTATCTCCAAGAGGAGATTTTGAACAAAAATAACATCATTGATCAAAATAAAGGAAGGAGAACAATAATTCATACCTTACCCCTATTTCTAGGCAAAGGGATCCTTGATGAGGGATAACACACTTTTTTTCCAAAGTGGGGGGTTTGTTTTAATAGACAAGCATCATCAAGTGAAGAAAAGGTTGTACTTAAGGATAAACACCTCTTACATAATAGAGAATCCTTGATCAAAGAAAAAAATTCACACAAGTAATGAAATCACACCATAAGAAAACACCATTCATCTTAGGAAAATCAGATAGAAAGGATAGGATATAGAATATATAATCAATTCCCCCCAAGTAAGGAGACAGAGAAGGATTGCACTCCTTCTAAGGAGAGATCATACATAAAATATGTACTACTTCAAGAAAATAATAGGTCCTAACCAAGGAACACACATGTACTCATATCAAGAATAATTCGATACAAGAAAAAATACATCAAATTATGAAAATACAACTTCAGAGAATAGGCAATCTTCCAAAAAGGAAAGAGAATTAAATGCAATATTATTGCCTCCCAAGTGAGGATACAAGGAAGGATTATGTTGTTGTAAAAGTATTGTTGGAATTTAATATGCATCACCACTCATGACAAAGATCCCCCAATAAAGTTAAACTACTAATGTTATAGGGTGAAGAGCAACATAATAAGGTAAGTGGGGTGCTAAGGCATTGCCTGTTCACCAAGAAAAATTTCAACATGGGTTGTAAGATCTATGCAAGCTTGATCATATTGTTCTTGAACAAATCATTTAAGAAATTTACAATTTCCAAGATAATGAGAATAACAACGATGAAAAAGACAATACTCATCACCTTCTGTGTTCTTGTTATTATATTTTATGAAAGGGAATACAACTTTCTTATCATACTTCAATCTCCAAAAGATTCTTGTAGCTAATCTTTCTCGATTGTTAACATGGTTATATCCTCTCTCTTTAGATGTAGGAAAAGGTGTGCTATTGAAAGTAGAAGGATTGTTTTCTTGAGGAAAAATAATTGGTAAAGAAGGAGAAGGATTATTTTCTTGAGGTAAAGGAATTGGTAAAGGAGAAGGAGGATTATTTGATTAGAAGCATGTTTGGATGGGCGATAATTTTGATGTCTTGAAAAATACTCCTTAAGAATTTAAACTGTACGAGCATCCTCCATATATGTTTGAGATTTGGGATATCCTATGCCTTCTTTAATAAATTGTGTGGGAGGATCTAGAGGGATCTTAATTCCTTATTCATATTTTCCAAGTCCTTATCCTCTATAGCCTTGTTTTGAAATCATATCATATCGAACTTCATAAGATGTTCTCAATTATGAAGGAGAAGATATTTCATTGTGAATTTCTATAAAATTTATAGTTTAAGGACACACAAAAGGGTCAAAGGGATAATTAGATGAAGAAGGGATAAACTTTGTAGGGAGATTCTCCTTTTTGTCATCATTCATGCATTGTTTGGTTGGTTGGGAAGAAGGGTCCCTATCATCTAAGGCTTCATCTTTTCTTAATGCAATATGAGAAAAAAAATCATGAATAAAATGTGTAACATCATCTTCTCTATAAATATTTTGATGATTAATATATGCTCTAGGAGAATAAAGAGGATCTAGGGGGATTGATACACTAACATTTTGACCATGTCCCATTGCACTAGAGTATGTGTATGATAAGTGTTGGCAATTGACACTCAATTGGTTGGTTTCACTATGTTTTCATTGATGGAAACATGGTATTTTATTCCGGCTTCATGTATTGGTTCAATTGTGTACTGGCAGACACTTCATAGATTCTACACCGGCACCGGCATCGACAGGACAGAAGGATTTCTTTGGCTACCGAAAATGCAATTCAACATGGTTTAGTAAAAGGTTATCATTATTGGAGGTCGACATCTCTTGGATCCGACACCAGCAATTGGTTTTAATATTTATGCATTTATGTTATCTGGCCGACATGTAATTTGATATTGTATATATCTTTGTAAGCCGACATAAGGTATGAGAAATTATATAGGGTATATAGGTCAGTTTGGTAAATCAATTTGAGATAGACATGAGATAGGAGATTATGGATATGCGAATGTAATATGATGCGAAACATATCAGAGAGATTATGTATGTGAGGATATCTATGTAACGGTTATTATGGTAAAAGTTTTAGGGTTTCAGACCAAAACAGATAGAGCTTAAACTGGAACTATATTCTAGCATAGAAGATGTTATCTTAGTAGTTAAACACTTCTTCGGATTGTATTCTAGATTAATATGTAGTCAATGAGGCTCCTTTTTGTGATTGAGCAGCGTGCTCTTGGTTGTAAGCCTTCCTGCAAGTGCAAGCCCCTCATGTTTTGTAATATCTCTTCATATGCCCAGTGGATTGATATTGTGTGTCACAAATCACACCGTGGTTTTTCCTCTTTGAGGTTTTCCATGTATAATTCGGTGTGTTATGGTTCTCATTTATGTGATTGGCTTATTGGTTTCTTTTCTTCTTTCAATTCTATATATACTGACATACTGGTTGGTGTATGCATGTTTTAAGAAGGCTAATATTGAACATTCTAGTATAACATTGATTCACCCCCCCCCCCCTCAATGTTATTGGATTCCAACAATTAGTATCAGGGTCTTGTGCGTTGGAGGAAGTTTAACAGCTTGAGGAAGATCCAGAATCCAGATTCCATGGATATGGCTTTGGAGAAGCAACTTGAGATGGCACTTGAAGATTATGATGTTGAAAGGTTGAAGAACTTAAAGCTAAAAGATGAATTGAATTATGCTAAGGAATTCATTCTTGTCCTACAAGAGAGGATATCATTTGTTCAATCTAGGAGGAAGGAACTTTTACAAAATCAGGATGATGAAGAGAAAGATCCACTTAAGGAACAATGTCAAAAATTGAGTTAGTAGAACATGGTTATGAGATATGAAATGCAAGCTATAACTATGAGAAATGAAATTGAGTCATTAGAACATGGTTATCAGAATGATTAAGAGTGACTCAAAGCGATCAAAGGCATTATAGAGCAATCAAATTTCTTCTTGAGCAATTTCACCAGCGTCTGGAAGAATTTGTTGAAGGTTTTCACTGAGAGCGATCAAAAGGTATTTATCTTTAAACATGGAAGAGGGATCATCATCTATTCCTACTTTTTTTGCAAATCCAATTGTAGTAGAGGTTAAGGATCACCCCCAACCAATTTTCAAAGCGGTATCCACATGTGGCTACCCTGGAAGATTCAGTTGGAGCATTTTCCCATGTTCTGGAGGGAGTTGTCTATGTAGATGATGTTAGGGAATATATTCATTGTCACATTAAGGACATGGAAACATAAAAAATTAAGGGTATGTATATGAGTGAGCTAATGGGATAATCTGGAAAGATCAAACCAACATACAAACACATTGAAGACTTAGGGTTTACCAGCATTCTGGACATTACAGAATTTGAAGATGAGATAATCATATATGTTTTGATCAAAGTACATGGGGAGTTTATATGGTTTGATAGACCTTACAAAATCACCAAGGAAGTCATCTGGGCAATCACTGGTTTACCATTAGTTGGGCAATATCCAGATAAGAAGGTTTTGAATGATTTCATGAACAAAAACACTGGTGCAACATCTAATAGAAGATCTATGAGAGTGAGCACTATTACCGACACATACATTAGATTCGGTAGCATGATCATAGGGTATAAGGTAACTCAGTCAAACTAACTGAATACTATTTCCAATTCATGCATTTTAGCTGCATACAAAATGATGAGAGAAAATGTGAAATTGGATCTATGCGGTTGGATGCTAGATGAGTTGTTAATAAACCTAGAAAATACTAAGGGAGATAAGAAGGGTACATTCTGGTATGGCAACTTGATAGTTTTCTTAATGTTATATTTCATGAATGATACACCCGGTTTTGGTAAAAGGTAATGGGCATTTGACATCCCGATATGGAGACAATTGAAATAGTAAATTGTTGCTTTAGGAAGTCTGGGAGATGATAAGGTTGGGGATATTTCAAAGCATTCCAGAAATCTACGAGGTCTAGGGTAAGGGTACCTAAGCATATTGTAGAAAAATATTCAACTGGCCTATGCTTCATGGTGAAGAAGGATGAAACACTTATGGAATCGGTTAAGCCTTGAAAGATTTGGATTAAAGAAATGGGCTATGAGGTGGATGCATAGATTCTTTATGCCTATGCAAAAATGTTGATTGATGCACCTATTGATGAGGCAAAGAAGACATGTGGTACTGCATAACAGAAAGCACATGAGGTTGAAATATAGTTCAACCAGAAGAAGAGAGAGAAGCAAGAAGGAAAAGAAATCAAATTTGTTGAGAAGGTCTCATAGGATATTAAGGCATTAATTGATATTGTCCCAGAGAAAGGAAGGAAGAGGAAGAATCCAGAAGTACACATTGAGCCCATTACTGTTGAGTCTGAATCTGAGGATGACACACCATTGGCATTCAAGAGGAATGTAAGGAATAAAACAGAGGAAACAAATGTTGAAGCTAAAAAGAAATCAGTTAGGAAGGTTACATTCAAAATAATGACACAGAAGCAAGCACCAAAGGTAACCACTTCAGCTGCATCCGGTACTGCAAAAAGGAAGAAGAAGAAGAAGAATGACATTGATTCTGGTAAGGTTCCACCTAAAACTTGTGCAGAATTAGTAGATGAAATCACTAAGGATGGCATATTAAAGAATGTACAGTTTTACTATGATCATTTAGAAGAGGATGAACAAAGAGAGGTAGAGGAAGCAGTCTTATTATACTCGGATAGTTATAAGAAAGCCTTAATAGAAATTAAAAATTCAAATACCGGCTGAGTTGTATAATATGTTAGATGCTAGAAGACTGTCAGCTACGCAAGAAGATAAGAATATTAAAATTCAAGAGTTATTATCTATTTGTGTTACTATTACTCTAGATGAAAAGGAGAAGACACTTGAGGTGGTAGATAGAAAAGTCTTTAATAGCAAACATAGAATAACTAGTCTGATGCTAGGAAGGGTAAATGAAATAATAAAGGAGACTCAAAAAGCATGGGTTAAGTTCCTTGGAGAGAATAGAGGATTATTTAATTCACTGGAAACCAAGAAAGACACTGTAGACACCCCAATTAAAGGAAAAGGAAAGGGGATTATGGGTACTTCACCCTCAGTTTTGAAAAATATTAAGATATTGGAAATCAAGCCCCCAGGTTGGTACTAATGTACAGACAAACATTGAGATACTGATTAACATAGAGAGTGAACAAGTTAATGTTGTATAGGATACTAATGTTGAGGATAACAATCCTCCAGATAAAAATGTACGGGTTGAGGTTACAGTTCCTATAGAGAAACCGATAATTACATAGACTCCACCAAGTGGCGAAGCCACTAGTGCAAGTGAGGAAGCTATTAAGGATAAATCTTCAGAAGAGGAGAAAGGAGAATCCAGCAAGGAACCAGTAGTTGGTCCATCATTGTTGTCAATTGACACCTCACAAGTCAAAAAGAAAAACATAGCAGAGATGAGTCCTACTGAACTCGTGATGATGGCAGCACAAAAACTAATGAAGGAGGGATCTGCAGACAAAGAGATTATTGATTAGTCAATCACTGGCTTACATAGACTAGTCCCGGAGTGCAAGATTGATAATGAAGCGAGCCCATCCGGAAAGCTTGAGATAATTAGTGAGCATATTTCAAAGGATTTTCAATCCTTACAGTAGATTTCAAACTGGCAAGCATTGGAGAGGTTTACTCAAGCTAAGAGAGTTGCATTTGATCAGGTAATTAAATCGGAGAAGAAAAAGATTGATGAGAAGCTGCAATCGATAGAAAATTATTTGAAGAAATGTACAAATATTTATAGGGTATGTTGTAACATCGATATACTTATAGATAATGTGGATATGAATATAAAAGAACTTCAGAAGAAAATTGCAAATATAGCTATTTCTTTTGACGGATTGATTTCATTGACTACATCCATTGATGGCCAAATTGTGATTCTAAAAAACCAAATTTCTATTCTTGAGAAGGAAAGAGATAAAATTATAAGGAGATCTACAAGTCTGAGAGGCTTGGTGAGTCCCCAGTTGGATTCACTCGGTGTACATAAGAAAGAATGTATGGATATGGTGGGAAAGCCCACATCGGTAGAGGTAAATGAGAAAGAGTCATTTGCACATATACTAAATGGACTTGTATCTATTTCCGGCACATTCAAAACAGGTTGGGATACCTATCTTGAGCTACTGGAGAAGGCTTATCCAGAAATTTTGAAATTTGTTAAGCTCCGGTAAGATATTTTGGGATATTCATTGTACAGTTTTTTGAATCTTTGACGTTCTTTTTTAGAATTTTTGATGCCATTGATGTCAAAGGGGGAGTGATATAGATGTGAAAAATAGAAGGAGTTGTATACATTAGGGGGAGATATGGAGATGTGAAGTATGGATTATTTTGCATTAATGGATATTCAACTCAGGGGGAGCAGGCAGGATGGAATCGGCAGATGAAACCTTGACCATTTTTCACATGAGTGTTGCCATCAATGCCAAAGGGGGATATTGTTGGCAATTGACACTCAATTGGTTGGTTTCACTATGTTGTCATTGATGGAAACATGGTATTTTGTTTCGGCTTCATGTTTTGGTTTAGTTGTGTACCGACAGACACTTCATAGATTCTACATCGACACCGACAGGACAGAAGGATTTCTCTGGTTACTAGCAATGCAGGCCAACATGGTTTAGTAAAAGGTTATCAGTATTGGAGGCTGACATCTCTTGGATCCGACATTGGCAATTGGTTTTAATATTTATGCATTTATGTTATTTGGCCGACATGTAAGTTGATATTGTATATATCTTTGTAAGCTGACATAAGGCATGAGAAATTGTATAGGGTATATAGGTCAGTTTGATAAATCATTTTGAGATAGACATGAGATAGGAGATTATGGATATGCAAATGTAATATGATGTGAAATATATCAGAGAGATTATGTATGTGAGGATATCTATGTAAGGGTTGTTCTGGTAAAGGGTTTAGGGTTTCAGACCGGAACAGACAAAGCTTAAACCGAAACTGTATTCTAGCATAGAAGATGTTATCTTAACAACTCAACACTTCTCCGAATTGTAGTCTAGATTTATATGTAGTCAATGAGGCTCCTTTTTGTGATTGAGCAGTGTGCTCTAGGTTGTAAGCCTTCCTACAAGTGCAAGCCCCTCATATTTTATAATATCTTTTCATATGGCCAGTGGATTGATATTGTGGGTCACAAATCCCACCATGGTTTTTCCTCTTTGAGGTTTTCCACGTATAATTCTATGTGTTATGGTTCTCATATATGTTATTGGCTTATTGGTTGCTTTACTTCTTTCAATTTTGTATGTATCGGCATACCGGTTGGTGTATGCATGTTTTAATAAGGCTAAAATTGAACATTTCGATATAAAACTGATTCACCCCCCCCCCCCCTCCCTTAGTGTTATTGGATTCCAACAAGATAGTTTCATGTTGCTCTTCAATGCTTTCTCTCCATTAGAGAGTTCATTGATGGGAGTATTGAACTCTTTCTTCATTGTCATGGGATACCCTAGGAGAGGTACAAGTGTTAGCCTTTTCAATGTCATCTCTAGGATTATCATTATCTACAATTTTTTTTACGTGATCTACATATGCAATGCATTTTCTTAAGAATATAATCATAAGGAAACATAAAATATGAATAAAATATTTGAGAGATGATTTGAAAGTAGGAAATATTTTTTAAATTCTAATAATGCCATATGCAAGAGTATTATAAATGAAAAGAAGTAATGTAAAGTGAAAGAAACCATTATCCAACACATGATTTTTGTGAATGTATCTAAGAATCAATGCAATAACATGTAAAATAGAAAACCAATAAAATTTAGTGAATTCTATTATGAAAAACCCCAAATCAGATCTAAATATCAAGAGAAATAAGTATAATATAAGTCAGTTTCACCAAAATGTAAGGGTGGGGAAATTAAGATTTAATCAATTATAATAACAAAACCACTAGACTTACCAAGGGACCAAAAAATTTAAAGAAGGGGGTGAATTCTGGTGACAACTCAATTGGGAAAAGGGTTGAAACACTAATTAAATTCACCAATTTGTTGTTTTCCTCTTTTGTGTCAAAATTGAATGTAGTGTTATTAGGATAAAACAATGGATAATTGAAATGAAACATTAACAACAGACTATTATAGATACCAGATAGAGCCACATATAGGGATTTGAGAAAAGGAATAAGATTAGAACATGTTCTTGGAAATTCAAGTTGAAATATCAAGACTAGGATGGTAGGTCGCCCTGATCCTTTAACTCTAAGACAAGTAAGTGTTGGCAATATGTTGGATTTGGTTAAGTGTTTTCGTTGATGTCAACATTGTATCCCGATTGGAGATTATCCTGGTTGGACCTATCTCGGTTAGTCTTGGTGATCATCTTGGTTTTGGCTATGATTTAGATCTATTATGATCAGATCTCTGGAATTGCTTATGGATCTATACTCTGAATGGTTATATGATTTCTATATTCTATTATTTCATGATTTGGTGCTTTGGTTGTTATCACTTTTGGTATTTACTGGTCTACCTAGCTTCTAGCTTTCCCGGTTAGCTTTACCGGTAAGTGATATTTGGTGTTTTGGTCAGACAATCTTGGTTCGGCTTATGGAATCGGTTTCTATCATATTGAAGGTGCTTCTTGATCATATTCTGAGTGTTTGGTGACTTTGCATTGGCTGGTGTGCTATTATGGTGGTCCTATTTGGATCTAGTTAGACTTTCCATGTTATTGCACTAAGGGTTTCTACCGGTTGGTGAACCGCGTTGGATTTTGGTCTTAGCGGAATTTCCGGCAGATGGAATTGTTTGGTTACTTGATTTAGGTCCATTCTATGTAATGTAAATCATAATATTGGTCTAGTGATATCGTGTAATATATTTTTTGTTATTATGGGTTTATGGGTTTATGGGTTTAGGGTTTAGTTGACCTTGTCAATAAGGTTGATGATCTGTATTTATAGGTGACTTATTCATGTAATTTGGATATTGATGGATTGATGGGATGGATGGTTATGTCTACATTACAATAGGAAGGTTTATGTGTGAACAAGTGATATATCATTCGATGAAGATTTTTGTATTGTAGGGCAGACATTTGTGCTTACCCATAACTGTATCAAGCATTAGGAGACACTACTTTCATAGTTCATTCTTTTTGGATTGTAGTCTGATGTTTTTGTAAGTCAGTGAGACTTCTTTTGTGATGAGCAGTGCACTATAGGTTTTTGGCCTTTCTGCAAGTGCAGACCCCATTGTAATTGTTCATAATACTACTGCAGAGTATTCATCTGATTGTGGGTAGGGTTTCCCTTTGTGGTTTTTCCCTTTATCGAGTTTTCCACGTCAAAATATTGGTGTTGTGTGTACTAATCTTTCATGTTCTATTCTTCATTGTGTTCGTTCTTTTGTGCTCCGGTTTAATGGTTTTGATATGCATTAAGTTCTAATTTTTTATGATAAACTGATTCACCCCCCACCCTCTTAGTTTACTCCCAGTATCATATTTGTCTAACAATTGGTATCAGAGTGAGGTCCTCTTTGCAGAAGCTTAACCACTTGAGGAGATCTGGTGGCAACTGCATCTAGTTCTACATTCAATCCCTATTAGAAAGAGAGTCCCAGATTTGATGGTACAAATTATTAAATATGGAAGGAGAAAATGAAGATTCATCTCAGATGCCTTGGAGGTGAAGTTTGGGAGATAGTAGAGAAAGGTTATATACCTCATGATCCTAATGTTGCAACATCGACACCTATTGATGAACAGAAGAAGGCTAAAAATGATGTTAGAGCTAAAGAAGCATTGTTAAGCACCCTATGTGATGAAAATATATTGAATGTCATAGAGTTGGAGAATGCAAAGTTGATTTGGACAAAGCTTGAAACTCTTTATGAAGGTGACCAGGTTGTGAAAATTGCAAAACTTGAAGGTTTCTGGGTATTAAGGTATGAAACTTTGAAGATGGAAGAATATGAGAAGATAAGTTCTTTCATGGACAGAGTAAATGAGATTGTTATGGGAATCAAATGTTGTGATGAATCAGTTAGTGAGGATGAGATAGTGTCAAAGGTTCTAAGAGTTCTTCCTTCAACTTATAAGATGAAGGCTACTACAATCAATGAACTCCAGACAATGTCAAGTACCCATGTTACCAGAGATACACTACTTGGGAAATTGATTTCTTTTGAGATTGAGGAACTTGGAGATCAAAGTGCTACTAAAATTGAGACTGCATTTAGAGCATCTTCCTCCGGTAAGAAAAAGATAGATTGGAAAGAGATGTATGCTAAAGATATGGAGGACATTGAAAGAGAAGAAAAAGAACTTGAAGAGCTAGAAGCCCTAATTTCTAGAAGAATTCCTAAAGGACCAGTTGGAAGTAAGTATGAAGGAAAAGTCCCTTTTAAATGTTTTTCATGTAATAAAATTGGTCATTTTGCTTCTAGATGCCCCGAAAGAGCTGCTAGGAATGATGAAAGATTTGTGAAGAGTTATAAGCCTAATCTGAAATCAGAATAGACCTAGATTCAAAAGGAATAAGGATAAATCATGCTATTATGTTGGTGATGATGATTTTAGTATTACTAATAATGATGATGATGAACCTATGAGTGGAACTGGTAATGAAGTTGCCTCTAGTAAGGACTGGGTTTTTATTGCTATCAAAGATGATTCTCCTGAACCTATCATTGAAGAAGCTCATATTGAGGAAAAGGCTTTAGCTACTAAAATTGAATAAAAGGATGAATGGGTTATAGACAATGGATGCTCACATCACATGACTAGTGACAAGAGAAAATTTCTATCACTACAAGAATTTGATGGCAGATTAATCAGATTTGTTGACAACAAGGCATGTAGGATCAAAGGCAAGGGAACAATATCATTGGATGGTAAGACTAACACTGATAATGTTTATTATGTTGAAGGTTTAAAGCATAATCTTTTAAGTGTAGATCAGATGGTGGATAAAGGATTTCATTTATAATTCAAGGATGGAAAATGCAAGATCATCAATAGATTTGGATTGGAAATAGCTTCCGGAACTCAGACCAATGGAAACATTTTTCATTTGAACTTCGGTGAGAAAGCTTGCTTGATTGCTCAAATTGATGAAAGATGGTTATGGCATAAGAGGATGTGTCATGTAAGTTTTGATTGCATAAGGAAGATCAGTTCAACACAGGTTGTCAGAGATTTGCCCAAAATTGTCAAACCTCATAATCTGGTATGTAGAGAATGTCAAATGGGTAAGCAAGTCAGAACTTCTTTTAGAAGCATACATGATAAATCTAATGAAATTATTGATCTTATTCATACTGATCTGTGTGGACCAGAAAGGACTAAAATTCTTCAAGGTGACAGATACTTTATGGTACTTATTGATGATTATTCTAGAATGATGTGGGTAACATTTTTTAAAGAAAAATCTGAAGTTTTTGAGAAATTCAAAATCTTTAAAGCTATGGTTGAAATTGAGATAGGACCGAAGATCAAGTGTTTGAGATCAGATCAAGGCGATGAGTTTACATCTGGTGAATTCAACAACTTTTATGCGAAGAATGGAATCAAAAGACAACTTTCTGCACCTAGGACTCCACAACAGAAAGGATTGGTGGAAAGGAAGAACAGAACCATATTGGATGCGACAAGGACTATGATGACAAGAGCTAAATTGTCTGATATTTATTGGAGGGAAGTTGTCAATACAACTATATACACTTTCAACAGAGTACACATAAAAGGTGATACTGGTAAGACTCCTTATTAATTATGGTATGGTCATACCCCTACTAGCAAATATTTCAGAATTTTTGGAAATAAATGTTACATTAGAAGAGATGATGCATTGGGAAAATTTGATCCTAGAAGTGATGAAGGAATATTTTTGGGTTATTCTACCAAGAGAAAATCATATAGATGTTATAACAAAAGATTGAATAGGCTAACAAAGAGCATAAATATCAAGGTGGATGAACATGACAGTAATCAGATCAGATCATATGACTATGGACCAGAAGATGAATTTATTAGACCTAAACCGGTAATGCATGAAGTTGCTCATAACAATGAACCTGTCACTCCGATAACATCAGAAAACTCAACTGTGACATAGGAACATCAGAAAGAGTCAGTAAATCAAGAAAATTCAAAGAATCCTAGGTATGTGAAACTAAATCATTATAAAGATCATATCTTTGGGGATTCTTGCAAGGTGTGCACCCTTGGTTTACTTGTATTGTGCACTCTAGCACTTGGGTTTGTGTCATGGCTTAACTGCCTCCTATAGATTATATTGGTTTCATGGCTTAGCAAGAAACAATCATGTACTTCATTATCTACTGTTGAATCAGAATATGTAGTTGTTGCTACCAACTGTACTCAAATTTTATGGATGAAACAAATTTTAAAAGATATAAGGGTAAGTTATGATGGGCCTATTGTTATTCACTGTGATAATATTGTTGCTATTGATATATCAAAGAATTTGGTATGTCATTCCAAATCAAAACACATTTCTATAAGGTAAAATTTCTTGAAGGAAAAGGTGGAAGCAAAGGAAGTCAAGTTGGTTTATGTGCCTACTAAGGAGAAGATTGTAGATATTCTCTCTAAACTATTACCTAAAGATACTTTTGAATATCTCATAGATCAATTGGGGGTTACCAACCCTCCGGAAGATACTTAGAGATGCAGGAATGCATCAATCCGGTAAGCTTGTCAGATACTTTATTTGATCTAAGTTATTGAGATGATGCTACTACTCGGGGTGAGTAGTCAGCTGTTTGGTTCAATATTTTTTATCTGGAATCTATCCTTTGTCATTGATGTCAAAGGGGGAGAGGTGGTATTCATGTGAAAATTAGTCATATATTTGAGGGATATTGTTAGCATTCCTTGGCACTTAGATGTTTTTCACATTCAGTGTTTCCATGAATGCCAAAGGGGGAGATTGTTGGCAATATGTTGGATTTGGTTAAGTGTTGTCATTGATGTCAACACTATATCCTGATTGGAGACTATCCCGGTTAGAACTATCCTAGTTATTCTTGGTGATCCTCTTGGTTTTGGCTATGATTCTGATTTGGTATGATCAGATCTCTGAAATCAATTTTGGATATTTACTCTAGATGGTTATATTCTTGTTATATTTTGTTGGTTCATGATTTGGTGCTATGGTTGTTATCGCTTTTGGTATTTATCGATACTAGCTAGCTTCTAGTTTTCCCAGTAAGTGATATTTGGTGTTTTGGTTAGACGATCTTGGTTCGGCTTATGGAATCGGTTTCTATCATGTTGAAGGTGCTTCTTGATCATATTCTGAGTGTTTGGTGACTTTGCATTGGCTGGCGTGCTGTTATGGTAGTCCTATTTGGATCCGGTTAGACTTTTTGTGTTACTGCACTAAGGGTTTCTACCGGTTGGTGAAGTGTGTTGGATTTTGGTCTTAGAGGATTTTTTGGCGGATGGAATTGTTTGGTTACTGATTTAGGTCCATGCTATGTTATGTAAATCATAATATTAGTTTGGTGATATCGTGTAATGTAATTTTTGTTATTATGGGTTTAGAGCCGACCTTGTCAATAAGGTTGATGATCTGTATTTATAGGTGACTTATTCATGTAATTTGGATATCGATGGGATGGATGGTTATGTCTGCATTATCAAATGAAGGTTTATGTGTGAACAAGTGATATATCATTTGGTGAAGGTTTTTGTATTGTATGGCAGACATTTGTGTTTAACCGGAACTGTATCAAGCATTAGGAGATGCTACTTTCGCAGTTCATTCTTTCTGGATTGTAGTCTGATGTTTTTGTAAGTTGGTGAGACTTCTATTGTGATGAGCAGTGTGCTCTAGGTTGTTGCTCTTCTACAAGTGCAAACCCCATTGTAATTATTCACAATACTACTGCAAAGTATTCATCTAATTGTGGGTAGGGTTTCCCACCATGGTTTTTACTTTTACCAAGATTTCCACGTCAAAATATTGGTGTTATGTGTACTGATCTTTCATGTTCTATTCTTCATTGTGTTGGTTATTTTGTGCTATGGTTTAACGGTTTTGATATACATTAAGTTCTGATTTCTAATGGTAAAGTGATTCACCCCCCCCCCCCTCTCAGTTTACTCCCGATATCAGATTTGTCTAATAGTAAGTGGGGTCTTTTCTAGATTAGAAAGATGTAGTGAATCCACTATTGAAAGTTTGGGTGGACCGAGATGGTAGGTCACCTTGGTCCTCCACTTTACACTTTGTCAAAATATGAACCTGGTCGTCATTGCCAACTCTATCAAAATATTCAACTACAACTCTTGAGTCAACTCCCTGCACACAAAAAGAGAAGAAAAGGGGTTGTGGATAGGGGTTTGACTTAGGTCAAACCCTAGTTTAGGAATTCACCTTGAATTGAATAATGTAAATACTGAAGTAAATGCTAGGAGATAAACCTCAAATCTGCAATGGTTGATAAATAGATTGATGGTGCAATTCTATCTAAATATGATCATAAATGTTGGATGTAATAACATGACAAATACATGGACATGGAATACCTAATCAAACACATATGCTTGCATGATAATTTATGTGACTTTGCTCCATGATTCTTGAAGAATGATATATTGCCTTGAATGCTTGAGAACACTTGATGATGAATGCTTCACAGATGCATGAATGATGGGGTATATGAGTGGATGTCAAAATGAATTGATAGGATGTCCTTATATAGGGTTCCCTAGGTAAATTACCAATTAGGCTGACCTTTAATAGTCAAGTTGAGCCATGGAGACAAGAATCCATTGGGGAGGAAAAGAGCCCATCCAAATTCAAATTGGATCTTGCTTAAGTTGGAATAGGGCTCCACCACACCCTAGTCCTCCAAAAATAGGACTAACAAATCAAGAAATAGGGAATGATAACTTCAAGATGAGGACCACTCAACAATGTCAACAAATGACATCAGGTTTGGAGTATAAAATGGCCAAAATGGACCTACATGGAATCAAAATAGGACACGCTAAAGTAGGAGCACAAATATGAGGTGTGAATTGTATTGATTACAATTTATAATGCTACATTTAACCCCCAGTTTAGCAAGAACATGAGCCTATGCAAATGCCCACAGTAAAGTAGAAAGATGAGGAAGAGTGAGAGAGGAGAAACTAGGAAAGAGATCACAAAGAGATAAGATATCACTAATTTTGAGGAATCAAACCCCCAATCTTAGGATCTTAACTCACATAAACACATTCAAGGACACACAAAATAAGATAAGAACAAAAAATCCAAACAAATACAAAGAAACACAAAATTCACAACACAAAGGGGTTAGTACTAAAAACAAAAGGATCTAAGTCAGCTAGTTTAAAATACCTTGATAGTCAAATGTCTTAGCCACTAATATCATTCTTGGAATGTTATTACAAGAATACAAATGGCTGCATAAAAATACCAAGAGCATACGTCAAGTGATGAACCATGATCCAACAAATAGCAAAGCTACGAGCTCATGAGAAAGAGAAAGAAGAGAGATTGGACACCACAAGCTAGCAAGCAACATTATGCTAGGTGATCCGTGAGAAGAAAGGAAAGAGATATCATGAAATCCACTAGCTAAAAAGTTGTGTTATGCTAGGTGATCCATGAGAACCTGAATACTCATGAGACAACAAGTTGTGTTATGTTGTGTGATTCATGTAGAGAAGGAAAGTCAGAATAGTCTAGAAAGTTATGTTATGCTAGTTCCATAAGGATACACACCTCTTGCATAAGAGGGAATCCTTGAGAAAAGAAACAAATTCACACAAGGAATGACATCACATCATAAGCAAACACTAGTCATCTTAGGAAAATTAGATACTTTGCAAGGATAAGAGATAGAAGATAGAATCAATGCCCCTCAAGTAAGGAGACAAAGAGAAGGATTGCACTCATTCTAAGTTATAAGGAGAGATCATGCATAAGAGATGCACTACTTCAAGCAAATAATAGGTCCTGACCAAGGAACATGCATCTAATCACATCAAGAATAATTCAATACGAGAAAAAAGACATCAAATTATGAAAAATACAACTTCAGAGAATAGGCAATCTTAAAAAAAGGAGAGAAATGAATTTAATATCCTTTCCCCTCAAGAAAGGAGACAAGGGAGGATTATGTTGTTGTCCAAGTATTATTGGAATTGATGATGCATCAACACTCATGACAAAGATCCCCCGATAAATTTAAACTACTAATGTCATAGGGTGAGGAAGAACATAATAAAGTGAATGGAGTGCTAAGGCACTACTTGTTCACCAAGAAAAAATGCAAGATGGGTTGTAGGAGCTATGCGAGATTGATCATATCGGTCTAATAAATTCTTTAAAATCTTTACAATTTTAAAGAAAATGATAATAACAATGATAAAAAACACAATACTCATGTCACCTTATTTGTTCTTGTTATTATATTGTATGAAAGGGAATACAACATGCTTATCATACTTCAATCTCCAAAAGATTATTTTAGCTATTTTTTCTCAATTGTTAAGATGGCTAGATCTTTCCTCTTGAGATGTATACAAGGTGTGCTAGTGGAAGGAGAAGGATTTTTTTCTTGAGGAAAAATAATTGGTAAAGAGGGAGAAGGATTATTTTCTTAAGGTAAAGGAATTGGTAAAGAAGGAGGATTACTTGATGTAGAAGCATGTTTGGATGGGCGATAATTTCTATGTCTTGAAAAATACTCCTTAAGCATTTGAACCGTATTAGCATCCTCCATATATGTTTGAGATTTGGGATATCCTAGGCCTTCTTTAATAAATTGTGTGGGAGGGTCTGCAGGGATCTTAATTCCTTATTCATATTTTCCAAGTCCTTGTCCTCTATAACCTTGTTTTGAATTCATATCATATCCAGCTTCATAAGATATTCTCAATTGTGAAGGAGAAGAGCTTTCATTATTAATTTCTTCAAAATTTATAGTGTAGGGACACATAGAAGGGTCAAAAGGATAATCGTATGAAGAAGTGATATCCTTTGTGGGGAGATATTCTTTTTTATCATCATTCATGTCCTCTTTGGTTGGTTGGGAAGAGAGGTCCTTATCATCTAAGGCTTCATCTTTTCTTAATGTTATGTGAGGAGAAAAATCATGAATAAAATGTATAACATCATCTTCTCTATAAATATTTTGATGGTTAGGATAAGTTCTAGGGGATAAAGGAGGATCTAAGGGGATTCATTCACTAACATTTTAACCTTGCCCCCTTGCACTATATTATGTGTATGAGAAGAAGATAGTGTCATGTTACTCTTTAATGCTTTCTCTCCATTGGAGAGATCATTGATAGGAGTATTTACTCTTTCTTCATTATCATGGGATACCCTAGGAGAGGTACAAGTGTTAACCTTTTCAATGTCATCTCTAGGATTATCATCAAGTCTATGAAATATTTTATGTGATCTACATATGCAATGCATTTTCTTAATGATATCATCATAAGACAACATAAAATATGAATAAAAGATTTGAGAGATGATTTGCAAGTAGGAAATATTTTTAAAATTATAATAATGTCATATGAAAGAGTATTGTGAATGAAAAGAAGTAATGTAAAGTGAAAGAAACCATTATCCAACATATTATTTTGGTAATTGTAAATAAGAATCAATGTAATCACATCTGAAATAGAAAACCAATAATATTCAATGATTTACATTCTGAAACACCCAAATCTTATTTAAAAAATAGAAGATGGAAGTACAAGATAAGTTAGGTTCACCAAAATGTACTGGTGGGAAAATTAGGGTTTAACCAATTGTGATAATAAAACCATTAATCTTACCAAGGGATTAAAACATTAAAAGAAGGGGGTGAATTCAATAGATCTAGCCACAATTTAATTGGGAAAAGGGCTAAAACACTAATTAAATTCACCAATTTGTCGTCTACCTCTGTTTAGTTGAAATTGGATGTAAATTGTATTATTAGAGTAAAACAATGGATAATTGAAATGAAACAATAAGAACAGTCTACTGCAGATATCAAATAGAGCTATAGAAAAGGATCTAGAATAAGATTAGAACCTTTTTCTTGAAAATTTATACTAAAATGTCGAGACCAATATAATAGGTCATCCTGGTACTCGAACTCCAAGATAGGCAAGTGGGGTCTTTTCTGGATCAGGGAGATGCATTGAATCCATTGTCAAAAGCTTGGGTAGAATTATCAAAACCGGGATGGTAGGTCATCCTTGTCCTCCATTTTTCGCTCTGTCAAAATGTTGTCAACTCTATTGAAATATTCAACTACATCTTCTGAATCAACTCCCTACACACAAAAAGAGAAGAAAAGGGGTTGTGGATAGGGGTTTGCCTTAGGTCAAACCCTAGTTTAGGAATTAACCTTGAATTAAATAATGTAAATACGAAAATAAATGCTAGAAGGTATACCTTAAATCTGCAATGGTTGATAAGAATATTGATGATGCAATTTTCTTTAGATATGATCACAAATGTTGGATATAATAGCATGACAAAGACATGAACATGAAAGACCTCGTTAGTTCCCAAATCAATAGATCCTCTGAATTCTAATACTAGCCACTTTCTTATGCTTAGACTCCAAGGTGAATTTGGCCAATGAATGAGATTCAGTCATAAGATTCAAATCTCATGCACTTCTAGCTCTACTAGACCAAGGTGGGTGAACCTAACAATGTCTAAAGGTTTAACACAAACTTTGCATAGACATTATATTCTATAGTAGATAGTTCCCAATAAAATTTCACCAAGGGTAGTCGAAATAACTTTAAATCTGGATTTGATCTTGGTTATTTATCCTTTACTCAACAATTGGGACAATTCCTACATTACACCTAAATCCCAACACAAAGTTTAAAGATATTTTAAATATTTAAATGTTGTTGAATCAGATCTTAGAAATGTCATAAATCAATGCCTAATTGTTGGGTGTGGAGTCAAATTCTAGATTTGGAATGCATATTCAAACAGTAGCTCACTTCAAATTAGTGACCCTTTAACATCAATGCCTAACATTTATAAAGTCCCTCCGGTTGTTGCATAATCATACTTACAGATCCTCATTACACATTCAAACCTACTACAATTTGTATAAAGTCTTTCAATTCTTTCCTTGAAATAATGCAACACACAAATTACACAATCATGAGGAAACTATGACGACAAATCATAGCACCCTTGATATTATTGATTCATATAAATTTGAGTACATAATTTGGAGAAAATGTCTACAATATTTTATCCATAATCTGCATAAACTAATTGACAATGCTGAAAAAATTATTCATTTATTCTCTACCAATTGAAATCCAGTCCTAAGCTAAGTATTTTCTTATTCTATATCTCAAAAATTAGAAGTTTTAAATAGAACAATGAATAGGAGAAAATAAAATAAAGAAAAGAAGAAGCCTCCAGATTGAGCCTTTTGCCGACACCTGCCCATTTTCCCAAAATTTGGTTTGGAAAAATACTTTCCCTCCACTTCTCTTACTTTCTTTGTCTTCAATCTGCCCTTCCCCTCTTTTGTTTGCAACAAATAAATTTTTTCTTATTTTCACTTGTTTTACCTTCTTGTGAATATTTACCCTTTTGGATTGCAACATTATTTTCCCTTCACTAATAAAAATAATGAGGGGAAAAGACCCAGTAATTGAGCATGTACCAATTGTTGTGAGGGTTGTTGATACCTTTTGTTCCTAAAATTGAACAAATAAAACCTATTGTTTGAAACAAAAAATATTAATTTTTGTTAGGAAATGTACCAACAGTTGTTAGGAAATGTACCAATAGTTGTTAAGAAATGTACTAATATTGTAAAAAGTAACCAATCAGGTGATGTCATGTCAGCTGCACAACTATTGGGGTCTCTTTTGCACGCCTATTGGTCTCACTTTTTTGGGGGCCTGTTTTGGACACCTTGGCAAAAAGCATGCTGATGTGGCATCATATTTGATGATGTGGCCCTGAAACCTTAGTTATAAGCAGGGGACTTGCCAAGTAAGTTGCTGTAAAAAAATCAAAGTGATTTGAAATTTCCAAGTAGGATTTTGAGAAGTGTGAAGTTAGGGTGCACAACTACTGGGTCCTTTCCCCTACAACATATACCTCTTCTTCGTGATTATTTCCTTTACTTGCTCCCACTCATACACTGTCTTTAATGAAAATATTTCATACTGGGTGACATCTTTTATTATTTATTGCACTTTTATGTTTATGGGTAAAATATCCCCTCCAACTTGCCTCTCACTATGGAAGTGAAAATAAATGTTGATTTACCTTTTACTGAAACATTTTCACCTAAGCAAAAAACTAATTCACAACCACATTTTACCCCTTAGTGAAGTGTTTGACTATTACACTATACCCACTACTAAAATAATATCTCTTTAATGAGACATAAATTTCACTACTACATACTTGGGCCCTTTAGTTGGGAAAATATTTTTTCATTTATTTTACCTTTTACTTGATAAAAACCCAATTTATATCTCAACATTATACTTCCTTGAAAGTGAAAATATTTCACCATAATCACCTTTTGAAAACATCCTCCAATAAAATAATAACTCTTTTAAAAACAAATTTTTTAAATTCTAAACAGTAACAATTGCAATATTTGTCTGCAAGAATTCAAATTGCAACTCTCCATCTGCAACAATGACAAAAAAAAAAAACATTGAAGAAATACCCTAATGTCATTTGCAATAGCATGCACACATATACTCTAAATCAACATAGTAGCCCAAACTTGCAATGGATACTCAACACTGATTTGTGAGTATCAGAGCATCAATGTATGAAGCAAAATTCATGAATTCTAATCTCTTACCATTTACATGAAGTTGTTGCAATATAATGGAATAGCAAAAAAAATTGTGCACTACACTAGCTCTAATTCTCCTCAACGCATTACATGGTAAAAAATGCTCATCAATTTCCTCATGGGTTGCAACATCCTGTAATATAATAATGGAACTTTGTAATGGGAGGTTACATAGATAAATGGAACCATATTGCTACCCATATGGAATAAAAAACATCATTGCTTCCATTAAAACTAGGATCTCTTTATAATGCATATGACACTCATCCTATCCTCACTTTTTCTATGCACAAAATTTGTTACAACATAAACTAACAACTTTGTGTAAAAACCATACAACATACAAACAATAAGCTTCCTCCAAACATCATGCATTGTGTGAATTGTGTGTAAGATTCTAAAATGTTAAAATGATTTCCCCCGCAACCTCGTGCTCAACCTCTAGTTGCCCTAATTTATTCATGGGATAGAGGGGCTACCTTGTGCCCCCGCGACAATTTTCAATTTGTTTTAATTTTCATGCGGGGACATGGGATTTTTTTTTCTTATTTGCTATCTCAATACCCCGCTCTCTTGCATAGGATTAATTTTAAACAATATTTAAATATTATCATATCATTTACATGAATTCATAATGGGCCCCACCATTAATGCAATTGAATTTTGAAAGTGTGATTTAAATAATTTAATTTTTATCAAGATTTGAAAATTTACAATAGAGCCCATGGGTTAATATGCACAATATCACTTAAATCGCAAAATGATTTAAATAATAAAAATATATTTAAAAGCCATTTCAATTAATCCTATATCACCATGATGGACGTTGAGTCCCCTTGTGGGCCCGACTTAATTTTTTTTTGTTTCTGAACAATTGGAACCTCGATTTGCTCTGATACCACAATAGCACACACTCTAGACCCAAAAGATTAAGCAAGTTGTCATTTAAACTTGATAGTTGACGTCTTTGCACTATCACCAAAACAACCCAGGTAGCCTCCAAAACAACCTTTGAAAATTGATCAAACTTTATCTATGAGTCCCAGAACCTGACATACATGTTGAGTGTCATCATGATAGTCAATATACCAAGTGGATTTGCATTGTGGTACCCAAGATTATAACTTTTAATGCTCAAAGTTTCTCAATTGAGCATTTTCTCAACTTGCACATTTGGAGCTTGTTTGAACCCTGCCAAATCACAACCCTTAAAAATATCAAACTTTGCACTAGGATGCCACCATTGGGGGAATTGATTCATTTAGATATAGTGAATATGTGTGACAAGGGGATTTTCCTAATTACATCAGATGTGCAAAATATTAATAGCCAAAGTTACCTTCCATGACATTTTCTGAAAATGTTGATATCAAAACTTTGCAAGGTCAATTTTCTCTTGGCCTCAAAAAAATATCAAACAAAGTGTTGGGGTGTTAAAACAAATCAAGGGAGTACATGAATATATAGAGAATCATAATAAATAATCCACTTGACATCTAGGTCATTTGGTCACGAAATATAAATCTAGACGCAAGGTCACTCTGGCAGATTTAACACTATTCTAGCAACAAATTTGAATAAACTGTATTTGGTTTTGACATGGAAAAAATTTCAAATGAAGTCCTAGAGCTCTAAAAGTTGACATGGGGGTACATCAAGACGTGAAAAAACACTAGGAACGATTGGTTTGACATGACAATCAATTGGAAGAAAATTATCATTCTATGAATATGACTACTCTAGCAAGTTTAGTAGTATGCAAACATCAAACCTTCTCAAAAGATCCAAACTAGGTACTTCAAAAACTCTATAATAGACAGCCCTATTTGCCAATGTTTCCTTGTTAAGCTTGTTGTTGGTATTTCATCAAACAGTTGGGAAGCTCATTATTGAAGTGATTTTTTTCCCGTTCTTAATATTGCATCTGTGGTTTGAGCTAGCACATAGTGCATTTTACTTGTTTGAAGTTTTTAATCACAAAATTTGCCAATATTCATGAACAATACATAATCATACACTTAACTTGCATTTGTTTCAAATTGAAATTTTCATTATACTAGTAGTACTAAGATTCTTATCACATTTTCACATTAAATATTCAAGAAAAACTTGGTGTCCTGAACACTCATGATAAGAATTAATATTTTAAGTAATGTAGGAAGAACACAGTGAACCTAGAATATTTCTTGTGTCTTGTATAACCTGCAGAGATGATTTTGCAGTAATATTCAGCAACAAACTAATGACAAGGCTCACCATACATTTTGACCCAACACTCAATAAATCAATGCACATTAATTTTGATCTTCGTCCAATTCGCAATGGATATGAACTACGCCCATCTCACAGACGTCTTCACTTCCAGGTAATTTACAGCAATTAAAATCCATGCCCAGCCCTCAAACTATAAGTCCAACTATTATATCATTGCATAGTATTGTATTTAGCACCCAGTAGGATGAAAAAGGCTCATGTGAAGATTGTTAGACCTGATTTTCTGAAGATTCAACTTCCCACAACAAGTTTCAACCACAAATTTAGCAAGCCAAACAACTATGACTACCAAGTTCATGGAAAAGAGTCTCTACTAGCCAATACGTGCTAATTGGGTCTTATATCTTAAGTGTTGTGTATGTTGGTTGGATACCATAGTCTAAGGTTGTGTTATTTCCCTTCCTATAGTTGTCTAGGAGTTGCGACTACCATCCAGATGAGCTCACATTTGAATAGTAGTATCCTTGCCCAATGTCTCATGAAGTACCACGACCTGAGTTTGTTCCTAGTTAAAATATATATTCTGCGATTTACCCTTGCAGCTGGGCAAACTAAAATAATTTGTAAATTAAATGTTCTTCAAACTACAAACTCAGCCTTACCAATCAATTCCAACTACGACTACCCTTAGTTGCACTTCATCTTGCTAAAACCAATTCATGGCTTTGTTATTCCTTATCTGCAATTTGGTTATAAATTTCCTAGGACTGGTCTTGCACAGGTGTAGGAAATTTTGAAAAAGAGGGGATTCATCCTCCAATGCCTGAAAATAACTCCAGAGAAAATCTCCAAAAACCCAAACTTCAAAACAAACAATTCCCAAGATGACTTTTCTAGTATTCAATGCTCTCATTTATTACTTCATTTTGGCTCCAATCACAATGCATCACGAATGTGGGATAAATCTACAATAGCATAAAATATTATTATCCCCTTATGTCTCCAAAAGATGGGGTACTTTTAATATTTTCCTTTTTAACATTAGCTTCAACATTAAATTACCCCTTGAGTTAAATAATTAAATTTAACTTTAGATACTTTTGATTTTTGCCTGAAAAAATTAATTCCTTCATAAAAAATACAATCCAAGTGAATGAATAAATGTATCAAAATGATTTTGACCAAAATCGCACCATAAATTTCCTGTCACCGCGCTCGAACTGACTTACTATAAATAGTAAGTGCCTGGGAACTTTGATAAATCAACTCCGTTTGGCCTGAAACTAAATTTTCCTAGGTTAAATCCATCACAGATCCCTGCAAAGTCTTGGTTAGTCCTCGTGACCATGGCAAAAAGGGATAACGACAAATCACCAAATAACTGCTAAAAAAGAGACATTACAGTCTACCCCCCTTGAGATTGCTTGTCCACAAGCAACCTCAACTCTGGATGCTATAAGATCTACTCACCCTCCCAAATAGCATCCTCTACTAACAAATTTCTCCACTTCACCAAATACTCCTTGATGACTTGTGCGCTCTGTAGTCTCCAAAATGGACTTAGGAACCAAAATAAGTTTCCCCTCATCATCTAGAGGAGGTAACTCTATTGAAGGTACTACATTATGACCCAATGCCTTTTTGAGGTGTGACACATGAAAAACATTGTGTACCTTACTATCTGCCAACAACTCAATCTCATAAGCCACCTCTCCAACCCTCGTGATAATTTTAAATGGGTCGTAATATCGTGGATTCAAATTTTTTGCACCACTCCTTTTGAGAGTGGATTGTCAGTAGGGCTGCAACATGAGGTAAACCAAGTCACCCACCTCAGAATATCTCTCTACTCTATGTTGATCTACATATTGTTTCTATTGATTTTGAGTCTTATTTATATTTTTCTTCAGTGGTCTCATGATATCCTGACTCTCCTATAAGAGATCCTTAGCCTTAGGTACTCGGTTGTCCCCAAAAAGCAAATCCAAGAATCTCAGAGCCTCATAACCATATAGGGCCATAAAAGGTGACATCTTAATAGACATATGGTAAGTGGTGTTATAGCAATATTCCCCTAAATGTAACCACTTGACCCAGGCCTTCTATTGCCCCGCAATATATTTGCAGAGGTATCCTTCCACCCACTTATTCACAATCTCTGACTAACCATCTCTCTGCGGGTGATAACTGGTGCTCGGAGTAAGCTCTATCCCACACAACCTGAAGAGCTCCTACCAAAAATTACTCATAAACCTGTTATCTCAGTCACTCACAATGCTCCCTAGCAATCCATGCAACCTGAATACCTCTCTGAAAAATAATTTTGTTGTCTGCACTATTGTATAGGTGGATGAAATAGTTAAAAAATGGGCAAACTTCATCAATCGATCCACTACCACATAAATGAAATCCCTACCTTGGACCTTAGGTAGGCCCGTAATAAAATCCATCGACACACTGTCACACTTCCTCTCGGGAATGGGTAGGGGCTTCAATAAACCACTAGGAAAAGAGTGCTCATGCTTATTCTGCTGACATACTGGGCACTCCCTCACATATTGTAAAGTGCTCTCTCACCTACCTATAGGTTTTGAAATACCTTGGATGTCCTGCTAATGGTGAGTCATGGAAATCTCTCAAAATCTTTTGCTTCATAGAAGATCCTAGCACTAAATAAATCCTCTCCTTGTAAATGATCAAATCATTTTCTATTGTATACCTATCATCCTAGATAGTGCCATCAATGATACTAGTAGCCCACCTGTCTTTCACGTACTCTGCTGAAATTAATTCCCTCTGGTCATCCTCCAACTCTCTCAAAGCACACAAATGTGGTCTACTGAATAAGGCATCAATAATTATGTTTTTCTTGCCTTTGAAGAAGACTATATCAAAGTCATAAGCCTACAATTTGCTGACCCTTTTCTGGTGCGTGTCATTTAGATCCTTTTGCCCAAGGAAATGCCTCAAACTGTTATAATTTGTCTTGATGGTAAACTTACTGGCCACCAAATATTGTCTGAATTTCACTAAGGCATGCATAATCTCTAACATTTCCATGTCATATATGTTGTAACTCTTCTCAAGCCCCCTCAATTTTTTGCTCTCAAAAGCGACGGGGTGTCTATCCTACATCAAGGGTATTTAGCCTTACATGTTTGTCTCCTACATTACCGAGAATAAGACCATTTAAGTCATAGTTATGCTATAATTTGTATTGATCTTGATTGGGGAAATAAATTTGCCATCTTTAATTAATCTACTGCTATTGACCACATTTAGGAATGTTGAAGGATTTTGAAAATATAATACGTTACCAATCAGTACATTTGGAAGTTTTCCTACCATACACTAGTCAGGGTTTGGCTTCTACTGCTAGATTAATTTAGGAGCAATACGTAGACTATAACAACACCTGTAGTTCCTTTTAATTTGAATATGAGCACTTGATGAGTATCTCAAAAAAGAAAAATATGGGATTAGCCTTGTCAAAGAGGAATCAGAATGCTGAAGAATAAATTTTTATCAAGTACAAACAAGTTGTCAAGTTGTAAATGATGAATGGATTATTGGAAGGAATCATGAATGAATCGATAAATATTTGAGATCCAACAAGTACACTTACATAAAGTATATTACTCACAATGACAACAAGAGCATAGTTTCTATGAAATAAATCAATTATTTTGGCCTTGGGCAGACTTTCCAACTCCTCTACATATTCCTATCTAACATATCCAATAAATTGATAAGCCAATATCAACAGTAATCAACTATCTTGTTTTAACTACTGCAATGAAACTAGTTACCTCAAAACTTTAACTCCTCAATTGCAGCTTAAGCTTGAGATTATTTTATTGCAAAATTTTCCCTATTTCCTTAGTTTCTTTCTAATAAAGATGCATATTATTTAAGAAAATTATAATGCTTGATCTTTTTGGCATGTAGATATTCGATATTTGGATAGTTTGCAGGGGTTTGCAGTGTTTGTGCGGTTCTCAACGAGAGAGAACGCACATCTCTAGAGGTAGCTGCAGGGCCATCAAAGCAGAGTCACTGACAATGATTTGAAACAGATGGCCATCAGGGGAAAACTTCTAGAGGTGAGATCTATTTGAAGCTTATATCTTCAGAGGTAGGATCGTCTAAGCAAGTTCCCTAGGATAGCGTGGAACAAATGGCAATCCAAAAAAAACATGCAGAGGTCAGATCTAGGGAATGTTGTGGAATGTGGGATGTAAAACAATTGGTAATAAAAGAGTACACTGGTCTGCATGTTGGACAGTTCAGGTTTGTCCCATGGGGCATTGATCTGTGCAGTGTTGCTTATGAATATTAATAAATAAACACTAAGATAATAAATAAACAATGCAAAAACCATTGTTTGGATCTGTGCTTCCAACTGTTTCTTGGCTTTGCTATAAGTTTGTCTTTTCCATAGCTTTTAGTTGTACTTGTGCAATTTCCCATGAGTGTTGTTTATTTGTTTATTCATTTCATTGTCCCATATACCAAAAGGTGGGTTCAATATAATATAAAACCCTAATTTAAAAACTACGTATTCGACATCAGTATGGGTGGGAAATCATTGCCTGGGAAAACAAACTCGTCCCGTCCGGTTTCAGACTTTTGCAACCAGTTATATAGATAACATTTAATAGTCACTCAATAGTATTTTTACTTTCATGCTTTGTACTTTCAGGGTTTTCTATTTTGGCTAGGATAGGCTTTGAACCTTGGCATTCACTCTGAGCATTTAATGTTGCATCATAACTCATAAAATTTAAGAATAAGATACTTTCACAGCAGCAAAAATAAAACCAAAATCAGATATTTAATTCTTATTTTTTGTTCTAGTGGAGCGCTATTATCTATATGAATGTTTAATTTCAGGCTACAAGACAAGTTGTTGTAGAGCTTACCATCTTCACTATTATTGAATTTGCCTTTCGATTTGAAAAAAAAAATTAGCATTTGAAGTGGTAAGAACATTTTCCCTTCAAAAACTTTTGCAGTATTCTAAAACCTGTATATTGTAATGTGCATTTCTTAATGCTAATTGTTTCTTAAGAACTATATTGAAGTCATTTACCAAGAAAAAAAATTAGGTCTTTAGTTTCCAAATTCTTGTAATGTACTATGACAAAATGTAGAGCACCCCTCCATATCAAAAATATCTATTAGGGGAACTATCAGCTCATCAAGCAATAAAATAGTAAATTGATAGCAATAAAGGATTCATATTTATGGAGTTGTAGAGAATTAAATATAATCAAATATGAGAGTTCTCAAGCTTCTACAGTTAATAAAATTAGAATAAAAGCTTTTTGGATTTCTCATTATTACCCGATTTTCTTGTCTATGACACTATAAAAACAATAAAAGTACATATCTTGCATATCCAATTCAAAAGCCCTCCATGTGGCACGAGGCAGAACGTTGGCAAAAGATGTGGAGTTTTTCTTCACACATGCCAATTGCATCTTCTAGAAAGATCTTTTGAGCATATTTTGGAATCATGGCATTCCATAAGCATACTATAAACTTGAATATTCATTGCTTGCCTTGGAAGAGTACCTTTCTTAACATAGCAAACATTCTCTGAGGTGTGGTCCTTTCCCATTTTCTAGTTTCATCTATTTTGGTGCTTTCTTACAATAATATATCTATTTTTCAACTTGCTTAGCTCTCTTGGAAACCATAGCATTTTTTTTAAACTATTACAACCTTCCTTTTTCCTAATGTCAATCAGTTCCAAGCATTGCAAATAATTTTTACATCAAATTTTTCATTCTCAGTTATTTTGTTTACAGGTACTTGCGATATAACATGTTTCCTCCAAACAAATTTATGTTATGCATTTCACTGCATCTTACACACAGCTCCTAACCAACAACAGATTCCTCCAGACTTTGAGATATTCTCTAATGATGGCTCACAACCAAATAAGTAAGTGCTCTTCTAGATTTCTGCAATGTCCCCTTCACCTCTATTAATACTATACAAGCTGAAACATTTGATTTAATCATAGATTAAAATTGCAACCAGCCAATGCTTCCTGCATAATTGAAATTGTACAACACAATCTGCTATTGCTTTTGAAGGGGATGTTCTTGTGCAATGTGGCTCTGGATGCAACAAGAACCTTGCAAGACAAGTCAAAGCACCAATTGTACATATTGACATGGTCTATAAACATGCCCAAATGACTATTACTGTAAATATTAATAACAAATTGATTGATACGCTAGTTCCCCAACTATTGACTAATGCTAGTGTGCGGCTAACAAACTTTACAATAAAAAAAAACCATTGTGAAAGAGGCAATGTTGATTGCTGCCTCCAACTAACCCCCAAAACAATGATTGAAAGCATTAATGCAGACTCACGCCAGACACAACAATAACTCAGTTGATCCATTCAACCAACACATATTCAATTGGAACCTTAGTTGTTCTTGTAGCTAGTTACACTCAAGCACCTATAGAATACCAATTAAAAATTAAAGATGGAGATTCGACATCTAACTTAGCTACTGTAAGATATTCTCGACAACCATCAAAATGAATATTATGCTCCTCACATTTTTTTGTTCCTTTGTTACATGAGCTAATTCTTTTCCTTTTTTTTGCAGCTCACCATGCCAAAAACACATGCTGATGTTTATGCTACTCTCCAGCAACTACTTTCTACCACTCCACCATTGCTAAAGAATATTGTTCGTAGTGGCACCCAAGGCACAACTCTATTAAAGTCTAGCTTGTCCACTTTCATTGACAAGCTCACTGATGAGTATACCAAAGCTTCCTTACAAGCTCTTGCCTCTTCAAATATTCAGGTAACCATTTTAAAAAAATTAATACTTACAACAAAACTTCTACTATGCAGTAAATTACACTCCTTTCTACTACCCCCACTAATATTGTTCCACTATTCACAGGTTAGTGGAATACTTAAAACCAAAAATGTCTATGTTCCACCTTTTCAACTACTTTGCACCACTTGTCACCATGTTGTCCATTTCCTTCCCACTAAAAATGATACTTCAGCCCAATGCATTACTTGCGCTTCAACAACCCCCTTAACTTACCAACCCTTCTTGCATTACATAATTGAAACTGTAAATGGTGCAACTTGCAT
Source organism: Cryptomeria japonica (assembly GCF_030272615.1). Classification (NCBI taxonomy): domain Eukaryota; kingdom Viridiplantae; phylum Streptophyta; class Pinopsida; order Cupressales; family Cupressaceae; genus Cryptomeria; species Cryptomeria japonica. The sequence goes on along the minus strand of NC_081412.1, from coordinate 357,210,130 downwards.
GCAACACTTTTGCAGCAAAACTTCCCCCGGCTTGCAAAAATACCATTGGAGAATTACAAAAATGACATGTCCGCAGTTGTTTACCTCCTGCATAAATTTCATCTGAAAAGAACATTCACGATTGCCATGAACAATTCCATTATCGATGTTGCAAAAGAAGACAATGATGTAACACACTCAAACCTATTCTTTTTTATTATCATAATTTGCAAAAAACATGACTTCAAAATAATACTTTTCTTCTAAATTACAAAATGTATGAAAATAGATTGGCACATGGAAAAAGACTTCGGCTAGACAAATGCTCCTCTTGAAGGTAATGTCATATACCCCAGTTTCCTTTCTGTATGTTGTAATTAGTATACACAACTGTTTCTGATAGAATATTCTATGCTTATTATAATAGTACTCCAAATCGAATAGCAACACAAGTCATCAAAATTCATTTAAAACCAACTTGAGAACAAAGAACCAAAGCATAAAACTTTGACAAGACACTTTTCATATCAAGACCGATGGCTCAAATTTATGCCTCAGTACTCGATTCAGGTTTCATTGTCCAGTTTTGAAGTGTTAATCCTCTAGCTCAAACCCTTATTTTAGATTTGCAAGAAAATTCCAAAAGTTTTCAAAAAAAAACCCCTAAGGGAAAGCACAAAGAAATGCAGAAACAACAAATTGCAAATGGATATACACAGATATCAACTTAAGCCTATGCTCATGATACTTCAAACACCCATGTTGCTTTCAATTTTAGATTCAACAATCGTATCTGTTACCTTAGTTATAATTTTTCTGATGAATACTAAGAGGGGGGGTGAATTAGTATGCCAAAAATCTTTGCACTTAAACACTTTGCAAGACTAATAATAAACCAGTAAAATAGTTTAGCAGACAAACTGGTTAACACACATGCAAACCAAATAGCTAATAATGCATTCACCCACAGAAGCAAAAACACCATAACACAAGAGATTTTGACGTGGAAACCCAAATAGGAAAAACCACGATGACATGGAACTCACAAGTAACTATCTGCAGAATAGGAACCAGACCAGTTAAGGTCAGACTGGTTAAGGTCTTACAATGTTCTTTACCAGAACAGATCCTGTTAGGAATCTCAATCTTTGTTAGGAGATAAGTCTGATTAAAGACTACCTTGGTAGAGGATTTTAGATCCACAGATGTGAACCACCTTGTTAGAGGATTTACAAAAGGCTTTTGGGCCTACCCGGTTAAGGGCTACAGACTTGTCAAAGATGTGAGTAATCAACAAGTGTTTGATCTAGCTAGTAGCATAGACTGCTCGGTTAGATCCTTGATAGCTCATTTCTAATGCACTCCAGCATTACTTCAGTCTTCTACACATTCATATTCTCTCCAACTCCTCAACCACCTTAAACCCTAGCAACAACATAAACTTTTTGCTACAACCACATCAACAACCTAAAACCCTAGACATGATGTCCTTATAAAGGAATCTGATTTCATGTCGGTCCAATAGGATTACATAACAATTTCCTAGGTTCAATGAACCTAGACATACTTGGTACCACGACACAAAAAGCATCGTTAAAGTGTTGGCACCGTCAAACAATCAGTGGATGGTAACTCATCACAGAGTATTACCAGTTCATATAAAATGCCAGTTGCCGGTTTGACAAAAATGAAGACTGGTAAAAATGTGTTATGCCGCTTTAATCCCTCGTACTGCTTGGGATCCACGAACCACTTGGGGTCAACATGCCGCTTCAGACCGGGAAACACATTCTACAAAACACTAATAGTCTAAAGACTATAATACAACATATCGGTTGGAACAAATACCCGTTGTGCTCTAACTCATACATATAAAGGGGATCTCAATGCAAGTGTGTGTCCATCAATGACAATCACAACATAAACATCAAAAATGCCAACATTTACCCCTTTTCTTCTATGACTATTTTCTATGCATATACTTTACTGAATGCTCTTTTGGAACTTATATCAACTAATCTTTATAATCTTTAATACTTCAAATCTTGTACATCATAGTTACACACTACAATTTTTACAAGTCCCTCATGACATTGTTACAACCTAGAATGTGATATATGCCAGAGCGATACTAGTTTTGTACATTATAGTTACACACTATAATTTTTACAAGTCCCCCGTGACATTGTTACAACCTAGAATGTGATATATGCCAAAGCGATATTAGTTCTCTACCCTTGAAGGCAATACTGGTTATGCTTTTCATCATGATCTGTCCTCTGATGCATTTGTTTTATGTAGCATGATCTTCTAGATTGTTTACATCTCCTCAACATGACCATTGTCCACTGCACACTACATATCCCAAGGTGATACAAAGATTCTACAGATAGATTCAGCTTGATGCCTAACTTTATCCAAGCATTTATGAGCAAAAGACTTAGTAATTTAGTTTGATTTCAATCATAAATTTTCCTATCTATTTTCCAAGTTACAAGATTTTGGTGTACCCAGGCTATTTAAAAGTCAAAATATCGATTGATGTTTTAAATCAAAGCTCACTGATTTTGAACTAATTAATTTACTTATATCGGATTAAACTATTTTGATATTTGCATTTGGTTGTTAATGTTGGTTTTCCGAATTGCAACTTCAATTATATGTTTTGGCACCGATTTTGTTGTGTGTACCAACCGAAATTAACAAAGAAATGTTGTTAAATTTGCAAGTTTAGGAATACAAAAGCTTCGAACAGCCAGAAAACTCACAGAAAAGCCTGAAATAAAATACATAGTTTATTATCATTGTACTCGTTTGACTAGTTTCATCTTCAGAAAAGAATGGTTGGATATATATGTGTGTGTGTGTGTGTGTGTGTGTGTGTGTGTGTGTGTGTGTGTGTGTGTGTGTGTGTGTGTGTGTGTGTATATGTATATATACATATATATATATATATATATATACATATATATATATATGTCCAAAAAAACAAGCATTCTGAACATATATATATATACTTTGAATTGCAATGTTCAGAATGCTTGTTTTTTTGGACATATATATATATATATATATATATATATATATATTCTTCCACTTTGAATTGCAATGTTCAGAATGCTTGTTTTTTTGGACATATATATATATACATATATATATATATACATATATATATATATACATATATATATATATACATATATATATATATATCTATATATATATATCTATATATATATATATGTATATATATATATATATGTATATATATATATATATGTATATATATATATGTATATATATATATATGTATATATATATATATATTCTTCCACTTTGAATTGCAATGTTCTAAATGCTTTATATATATATATATATACATATATATATATATATATATATATATGTATATATATATGTATATATATATATGTATATATATATGTATATATATATATGTATATATATATATGTATATATATATATATATGTATATATATACATATATATATATATACATATATATATACATATATATATATATATATATATATTCTTCCACTTTGAATTGCAATGTTCTGAATGCTTTTTTTTTTTGGACATATATATATATATTCTTCCACTTTGATTTGCATTGTTCTGTATGCTTGTTTTTTTTTTTATAAGTGTACTATATCTCCTCTTTCTCAATGGCTCTGCTACTTGCACTTATAGTTGATGGCAATTTGCACTACTCTGCCACACCAAACAAACATATTCCCTGCCGGCCAAGCACTGGCAGGAACTACGCTGCTTGCAACTCTTGTTTTATTAGTCTTCTGTTCATATTTAATTAAACATGTTCTATAAATGACAAAAACCTCCTTAATGATGATCATAATATCTGATGAAAGATAATTTGTTCTTGAATGCTAGTAAGTAGCATGTGTGTATATTTCAATATTTGTCTGCAAGAATTCAAATTGCAACTCTCCATCTGCAACAATGACAAAAAAAACATTGAAGAAATACCCTAATGTCATTTTCAATAGCATGCACACATATACTCTAAATCAACATAGTAGCCCAAACTTGCAATGGATACTCAACACTGATTTGTGAGTATCAGAGCATCAATGTATGAAGCAAAATTCATGGATTTCAATCTCTTACCATTTACATGAAGTTGTTGCAATATATATATATATATATATATGTATATATATATATGTATATATATATATATATATATATGTATATATATATATGTATATATATATATGTATATATATATATATGTATATATATATATATATGTATATATATATATGTATATATATACATATATATATATATATATATATTCTTCCACTTTGAATTGCAATGTTCTGAATGCTTTTTTTTTTTGGACATATATATATATATTCTTCCACTTTGATTTGCATTGTTCTGTATGCTTGTTTTTTTTTTTATAAGTGTACTATATCTCCTCTTTCTCAATGGCTCTGCTACTTGCACTTATAGTTGATGGCAATTTGCACTACTCTGCCACACCACACAAACATATTCCCTGCCGGCCAAGCACTGGCAGGAACTACGCTGCTTGCAACTCTTGTTTTATTAGTCTTCTGTTCATATTTAATTAAACATGTTCTATAAATGACAAAAACCTCCTTAATGATGATCATAATATCTGATGAAAGATAATTTGTTCTTGAATGCTAGTAAGTAGCATGTGTGTATATTTCAATATTTGTCTGCAAGAATTCAAATTGCAACTCTCCATCTGCAACAATGACAAAAAAAACATTGAAGAAATACCCTAATGTCATTTGCAATAGCATGCACACATATACTCTAAATCAACATAGTAGCCCAAACTTGCAATGGATACTCAACACTGATTTGTGAGTATCAGAGCATCAATGTATGAAGCAAAATTCATGGATTTCAATCTCTTACCATTTACATGAAGTTGTTGCAATATAATGGAATAGCAAAAAAAACTATGCACTACACTAGCTCTAATTCTCCTCAACGCATTACATGGTAAAAAATGCTCATCAATTTCCTCATGGGTTGCAACATCCTGTAATATTATACTGGAACTTTGTAATGGGAGGTTGCACAGATAAATGGAACCATATTGCTACCCATATGGAATAAAAAACATCAATGCTTCCATTAAAACTAGGATCTCTTTGTAATGCATATGACATTCATCCTCTCCTCACTTTTTATATGCACAAAAATTGTTACAACATACACTAACAAATTTGTGTAAAAACCTTACAACATACAAACAATAAGCTTCCTCCAAACATCATGCATTGCGTGAATTGTGTGTAAGATTCTAAAATGTTAAAATGATTTCCCTTGCAACCTCGTGCTCAACCTCTAGTTGCCCTAATTTATTCATGGGATAGAGGGGCTACCTTGTGCCCCCGCGACAATTTTCAATTTGTTTTAATTTTCATGTGGGGACATGGGATTTTTTTTTTCTTATTTGCTATCTCAATACCCCGCTCTCTTGCATAGGATTAATTTTAAACAATATTTAAATATTATCATATCCTTTACATGAATTCATAATGGGCCCCACCATTAATGCAATTGAATTTTGAAAGTGTGATTTAAATAATTTAATTTTTATCAAGATTTGAAAATTTACAATAGAGCCCATGGGTTAATATGCACAATATCACTTAAATCACAAAATGATTTAAATAATAAAAAATTTAAAAGCCATTTCAATTAATCCTATATCACCATGATGGACATCGAGTCCCCTTGTGGGCCCGACTTAATTTTTTTTTGTTTCTGAACAATTGGACCCTAGATTTGCTCTGATACCACAATAGCACACACTCTAGACCCAAAAGATTAAGCAAGTTGTCATTTAAACTTGACAGTTGATGTATTTGCACTATGACCAAAACAACCCAGGTAGCCTCCAAAACAACCTTTGAAAATTGATCAAACTTTATCTATGAGTCCCAGAACCTGACATACATGTTGAGTGTCATCATGATAGTCAATATACCAAGTGGATTTGCATTGTGGTACCCAAGATTATAAATTTTAATGCTCAAAGTTTCTCAATTGAGCATTTTCTCAACTTGCACATTTGGAGCTTGTTTGAACCCTGCCAAATCACAACCCTTAAAAATATCAAACTTTGCACTAGGATGCCACCATTGGGGGAATTGATTCATTTAGATACAGTGAATATGTGTGACAAGGGGATTTTCCTAATTACATCAGATGTACAAAATATTAATAGCCAAAGTTACCTTCCATGACATTTTCTGAAAATGTTGATATCAAAACTTTGCAAAATCAGTTTTCTCTTGGCCTCAAAAAAATATCAAACAAAGTGTTGGGGTGTTAAAACAAAGCAAGGGAGTACATGAATATATAGAGAATCATAATAAATAATCCACTTGACATCTTGGTCATTTGGTCATGAAATATAAATCAGGACGCAAGGTCACTCTAGCAGATTTAACACTATTCTGGCAACAAATTTGAATAAACTTTATTTGGTTTTGACAAGGAAAAAATATCAAATGAAGTCCTAGAGCTCTAAAAGTTGACATGGGGGTACATCAAGATGTGAAAAAACACTAGAAATGATTGGTTTGACATGACAATCAATTGGAAGAAAAATATCATTCTATGAATATGACTACTCTAGCAAGTTTAGCAGTATGCAAACATCAAACCTTCTCAAAAGCTCCAAACTAGGTACTTCAAAAACTCTGTAATAGACTGCCCTATTTGCCAATGTTTCCTTGTTAAGCTTGTTGTTGGTATTTCATCAAATAGTTGGGAAGCTCATTATTGAAGTGATTTTTTTCCCTTTCCTAATATTGCATCTATGGTTTGAGCTAGCACCTAGTGCATTTTACTTGTTTGAAATTTTTAATCACAAAATTTGCCAATATTCATGAATAATACATAATCATACACTTAACTTGCATTTGTTTCAAATTGAAATTTTCATTATACTAGTAGTACTAAGATTCTTATCACATTTTCACATTAAATATTCAAGAAAAACTTGATGTACTCAACACTCATGATAAGAATTAATATTTTAAGTAATGTAGGAAGAACATAGGGAACCTGGAATATTTCTTGTGTCTTGAATAACCTGCAGAGATGATTTTGCAGTAATATTCAACAACAAACTAATGACAAGGCTCACCATACATTTTGACCCAACACTCAGTAAATCAATGCACATCGATTTTGATCTTCGTCCAACTCACAGTGGATATGAACTATGCCCATCTCACAGACGTCTTCACTTCCAGGTAATTTACAGCAATTAAAATCCATGCCCACCCCTCAAACTATAAGTCCAACTGTTATATCACTGCATAGTATTATATTTAGCACCTAGTAAGACCCAACACTCAGTAAATCAATGCACATCGATTTTGATCTTCGTCCAACTCACAATGGATATGAACTACGCCCATCGAACAGACGTCTTCACTTCCAGGTAATTTACAGTAATTAAAATCCATGCCCAGCCCTCAAACTATAAGTCCAACTGCTATATCACTACATAGTATTATATTTAGCGCCCAGTAGGATGAAAAAGGCTAATGTGAAGATTGTTACACCTGATTTTCTGAAGATTCAACTTCCCACACCAAGTTTCAACCACAAATTTAGCAAGCCAAACAACTATGACTACCAAGTTCAGGGAAAAGAGTCTCTACTAGCCAATACGTGCTAACTGGGTCTTATATCTTAAGTGTTGTGTATGTTGGTTGGATAGTACAGTCTAAGGTTGCATTATTTCTCTTCCTATAGTTGTCTAGGAGTTGTGACTACCATCCAGATGAGCTCACATTTGAACAATAGTATCCTTGCCGAATGTCTCATGAAGTACCATGACCTGAGCTTGTTCCTAGTTAAAATATATATTCTGCGATTTACCCTTGCAGATGGGCAAACTAAAATAATTTGTAAATTAAATGTTCTTCAAACTACAAACTCAACCTTACCAATCAATGTCATAGTTGCACTTCATCTTGCTAAAATCAATTCATGGCTTTGTTATTCCTTATCTGCAATTTGGTTATAAATTTCCTAGGACTAGTCTTGCACAGGTGTAGGAAATGTTGAAAAAGAGGGGATTCATCCTCCAATGCGTGAAAATAACTCCAGAGAAAATCTCCAAAAACCCAAACTTCAAAACAAACAATTCCCAAGATGATTTTTCTAGTATTCAATGCTCTCATTTATTACTTCATTTTGGCTTTAATCACAATGCATCACGAATGTGGGATAAATCTACAATAGCATAAAATATTATTATCCCCTTATGTCTCCAAAAGATGGGGTACTTTTAATATTTTCCTTTTTAACATTAGCTTCAACATTAAATTACCCCTTGAGTTAAATAATTAAATTTAACTTTAGATACTTTTGATTTTTGCCTGTAAAATTAATTCCTTCATAAAAAATACAATCCAAGTGAATGAATAAATGTATCAAAATGATTTTGACCAAAATCGCACCAAAAATTTCCTGTCACCGTGCTCGAACTGACTTACTATAAATAGTAAGTGCTTGGGAACTCTGATAAATCAACTCCGTTTGGCCTGAAACTAAATTTGCCTAGGCTAAATCCATCACAGATCCCTGCAAAGTCTTGGTTAGTCCCCGTGACCATGACAAAAAGGGATAATGACAAATCGCCAAATAACTGCTAAAAAAGAGACATTACAGTCTGCCCCCCTTGAGATTGCTTGTCGTCAAGCAACCTCAGCTCTGGATGCTATAAGATCTGCTCACCCTCCCAAGTAGCATCATCTACCAACAAATTTATCCACTTCACCAAATACTCCTTGATGACTCGTCTCCACAATGTGCACTTTGTAGTCTCCAAAATGGACTTAGGAACCAAAATAAGTTTCCCCTCATCATCTAGAGGAGGTAACTCTATTGAAGGTACTACATTATGACCCAATGCCTTTTTGAGGTGTGACACATGAAAAACATTGTGTACCTTACTATCTGCCAACAACTCAATCTCATAAGCCACCTCTCCAACCCTCATGATAATTTTGAATGGGTCATAATATCGAGGATTCAAATTTTCTGCACCACTCCTTTTGAGAGTGGATTGTAGGTAGGGCTGCAACATGAGGTAAACCAAGTCACCCACCTCAAAATATCTCTCTACTCTATGTTTATCTACATATTGTTTCTATTGATTTTGAGTCTTATTTATATTTTCCTTCAGTGGTCTCATGATATCCTGACTCTCCTATAAGAGATCCTTAGCCTTAGGTACTCAGTTCTCCCCAAAAAGTAAATCCAAGAATCTCAGAGCCTCATAACCATATAGGGCCATAAAAGGTGACATCTTAATATACATATGGTAAGTGGTGTTATAGCAATATTCCCCTAAATGTAACCACCTTACCCAGGCCTTCTATCGCCCCGCAATATAATTGCAGAGGTATCCTTCCACCCACTTATTCACAATCTCTGACTGACCATCTATTTGCGGGTGATAACTGGTGCTCAGATTAAGCTCTATCCCACACAACCTGAAGAGCTCCTACCAAAAATTACTCATAAACCTGTTATCTCAGTCACTCACAATGCTCTGTAACAATCCATGCAACCTAAATACCTCTCTGAAAAATAATTTTGTTGTCTGCACTGTTTTATGGGTGGATGAAATAGTAAAAAAATGGGCAAACTTCGTCAATCGATCCACTACCACATAAATGAAATCCCTACCTTGGACCTTAGGTAGGCCTGTAATAAAATCCATCAACACACTGTCACACTTCCTCTCATGAATGGATAGGGGCTTCAATAAACTACCAGGAAAAGAGTGCTCATGCTTATTCTACTGACATATTGGGCACTCCCTCACATATTGTAAAGTGCTCTCTCACCTACCTATAGGTTTTGAAATACCTTGGATGTCCTGCTAATGGTGAGTCATGGAAATCTCTCAAAATATTTTGCTTCATAGAAGATCCTAGCACTAAATAAATCCTCTCCTTGTAAATGATCAAATCATTTTCTATTGTATACGTATCATCCTAGATAGTGCCATCAATGATACTAGTAGCTCACATGTCTTTCACGTACTCTGCTGAAATTAATTCCCTCTGGTCATCCTCCAACACTCTCAAAGCACACAAATGTGGTCTACTGAATAAGGCATCAATAATTATGTTTTTCTTGCCTTTGAAGAAGACTATATCAAAGTCATAAGCCTGTAGTTTGCTGACCCTTTTCTGGTGCATGTCATTTAGATCCTTTTGCCCAAGGAAATGTCTCAAATTGTTATAATTTGTCTTGATGTTAAACTTACTGCCCACCAAATATTGTCTGAATTTCGCTAAGGCGTGCATAATCGCTAACATTTCCATGTCATATATGTTGTAACTCTTCTCAAGCCCCCTCAATTTTTTGCTCTCAAAAGCGACGGGGTGTCTATCCTACATCAAAACCGTACCAAGGCCTTCACCTGAGGCATCACAATGCAACTCAAAAGGCCTACTAAAATCTATAATAGCCAACACTGGACATGTGCTCATCAACTCCTTAAATATATTAAAACATCGTTGAGCATTGTCTATCCACTCAAATCCATATTTTTTAGTTAAGTTTGTAAGAGGTGCAGCAATTTGGGAAAAACCCCTCACAAAGTGGTGGTAGAATCCACACAACCCAAGGAATCCCTTTAGCTGAGAAACATTCTTTGGTGGCGGCCAATCCATAATAGCCCTGATCTTATCTAGATCCACACAGACCCCCTCAACTCTACTGATGTGCCCCAAGTACAAAAACTATGTTATTCCAATAGCACATTTAAACATCTTCGCATACTGAGATTCACGCTCAAAGATACTCAACACAATATCTATGTGTTTCAAATGCTCCTCCCAAGTCTTACTGTAAATCATTATGTCATCAAAGAATATCAACATTAACCTCCTCAACTGATCTCTAAATGTCTTGTTCATACAAGATAAGAAGGTAGTTGGTGCATTAGTCAAGCAAAAGGGCATGACTAAGAACTCAAAGTGCCCATAATGACACCTAAAAGTTATCTTCTCCACATCATCCTCCCTGGCTTGAATCTGATCATAGCTAGATCTGAAATCTATTTTGGAGAAGTAGTAGGCACCATGTAACTCATTTATGAGTTCATCAATACAGGGAATCGAATATCTATTTTTTATCGTTTTCTTGTTCAACTCCTTGTAATCAATACATATCTTGAAAGTATCATCCTTCTTTTTATCCAACCCCACTAAAGAAGCAAACAGACTCTTACTTGGCTTGTCGTGCCCCATCTCGAGAAGCTCTTTGATAGCTTTCTCGATCTCATCCTTATACCTCTTTGGATTCCTGTAGGGTGTAGCAATAACAGGTTTTGCTCCCTCCTCTAAATCTATAACATGTTCAATGCCCCTATCAGGAGGTCTACCTGGAGGTCAACAAAGACTGAACCTGTGGAGGATAATCCTGCTTATGATGTCTCATTCCCTTTGGCATCACTAAAATGTTAGCTCCCCACTACACCTAGTCATGGTGAATCAGCCTCTCCATACGTCTGAGCGATGCTATTCTAAGTCCACCATTTGACAACCCATGAAGTACCACTTTCCTACCCTGATGCTCAAATCTCATTTTAACTTTCTCCAAATTAAATATAAATTCAACCAAAAAAGTCATTAAAGTCATGCCTAAAATGACATCATAGTCTCCCATGTCTACAACATAGAAATCATCAACCAACTCATAATCACCAATCCTCATGTGCAAATTGGAAATTTTCTGCGTACATAGGATTTTATGCCCACTAGCCACTACAACTCTGAATCTATCATGATCCTCTGTCTGCAATCCCCATTTCTCCACAACCTAAGCATCAATAAAATTATGAGTAGCATCAATGTTGATCAATGATATCACTCACTGCCCCTAAATCACACCTTGCAGCTTAAAGGTAATTCATTTATGATTCCCTGACAAGCGTGCAATCACTCTATCATTACTGCTATTCCCACTAGCTGTTGATTTAATATCATAGTCCCCTGAAGATTATGAACTATCTTAACTCTCAGAGGCTATATCCTCTGCCAAAAGGTACTCAATATGCTTAGCCTTAGCCTTAAGGGGACATTTGTGAGAAGGATCCCAAGGCTCTCTATAATGAAAACATAATTTCTTCCTTCTAAGTTCATTTAACTGGTCATTATCAAGTTTCTTATTACCCTCATGTGGCTGATGTGAATTCGTATGGAAAGTTTTCTTATCTTTATCTTTCTTGTAGTGAGGGTCCTTGGATTTGAATTTGCTCTTGTAAGATGAAGGTGCTAAATCTTTTGCCTTTTTGATGACCTCCTACAATGTCAAAGGGTCATGGCCCTTTACGTAACCCCGTAGAGGATCTAAAAGTCCATCCATAAATAAAGAAAACAATTCTCCTCTCAAAAATGTCTATCACTAGCACTACTAACTACTAAAATTTTGAAATATAAACATCTACTGATCCCCACTGTCTAAGTTGTGCTAATTCCTTAAAATGCAACTCAGGATCCTTGGTGTCAAACCTCTCAATGAACCACTCTATGAACTCAACATAAGAAGTAATCTACCCATGACCCATAGTAACCATATTGTGGTGCCACCACTCATGAGCAACTCCATCAAGGTGTATTGTAGCATACTTAATAGCTTCCTCCTCAGTCATAGGATTAAGTTGAAGATAAGTGTCCACCTTTTGGACCCAAGCTCGTGTTTTAGTCTTACCAGAAGCATCAAAATAAGGTAAAGACAACTTTCCCACTTTCTTCCTTAACTCATAATTTTGGTTCCTGCTACCTGCATGAGGTATGTGTCTCATCCCCATGTCAATATAGTCCCAAAGAGTTATAGTTGTTTGAAAATCATGTCCACCACTCTCCCAATCTCTCTGAAACTAATCTTGTAAGTTTACAATCTATGGTTCAACAGCTGGATGAACTGGAACTCTAGGTGTAAAGGTGGGTATAAGAGATCTAGAACTTATTGTCCTAGTGGGTTGCGCTACATGACCAAAATTATATGTCATATGTCCTCCCCCGTTTCCATTGTTCCCACCATTTTGTCCATTATTCCCTCCTTGCTGATTATTAATTCCACTTTGTTGATTATTGATTCCACCTTGTTGATTATTGCTCCCACCTTGATGATTATTTCCAGCATTATCACCGCCAAGGTTGTTCACATTTAGGCCCATTTGTCTAGCTATCATTTGTGTCAATAAATCCAACCGCTCATTCTATTGTTGTACTCTTTGTTCTGCTAATTGTTGCCCTTGTACCAGTGTGTCCAATAATTGAATAAACCTTTCCTCTCTCAGATCTCTTCTTTCACTCATATTTTTAGTTGAGAAAGAATCACTTCTTCAAAAATAGGAAGTTTGTTTGGGTAAGTGACTATGGGTATAGAATTTTCCTGTTGTGAAGAAGACCCTCGATTAATACCCAAAATACCTGATGTTGTTTGACCTTCAGGAATTAATGGCAGTTGCCACTCTTTTCTCATTTCTCGTTGATAATATCTCCTCTCTTTCACTCATTAACCCTCATGGGTTGGCAGGTCTTAAAGCTCTAATACCACTGTAATAGACTGCCCTATCTGCCAATGTTTCCTTGTTAAGCTTTCTATTGGTAATTTGACAAATAGTTGGGAAGCTCATTAATGAACTGATTTTTTTCCCTTTCCTAATATTGCATCTGTGGTTTGAGCTAGCACCTGGTTCATTTTACTTATTTGAAGTTTTTAACCACAAAATTTGCCAATATTCATGAACAATACATAATCATACACTTAACATGCATTTGTTCCAAATTGAAATTTTCAATATACTAGTAATACTGAGATTCTTATCACATTTTCACATTAAATATTCAAGAAAAACTTAATATCCTCAACACTCAATGGTAAGAATTAATATTTTAAGTAATGTAGGAAGAACACAATGAACCTGGAATATTTCTTGCGCCTTGTATAACCTACAAAGATGATTTTGCAGCAGTCTTCATCATCGAACTAATGACAAGGCTCACCATACATTTTGACCCAACACTCAGTAAATCAATGCACATCAATTTTGATCTTCGCCCAGCTCACAATGGATATGAACTACGCCCATCTCACAACCATATTCACTTCCAGGTAATTTAAAGCAGTTAAAATCCACGCCTAGCCCTCAAACTACAAGTCCAACTGTTATATCAATGCATAGTATTGTGTTTAGCACCCAGTGGGATGAAAAAGACTCATGTGAAGGTTGTTTGACTTGATTTTCTAAAGATTCAACTTCCCACACCAAGTTTCAACCACGAAATCAGCAGGCCAAACAACTGCGACTACCAAGTTCATGGAAAAGAGTCCCTACTAGCCAATACGTGCTAACTAGGTCTTATATCTTAAGTATTGTGTATGCTGGTTGGATAGCACAGTCTAAGGTTGTGTTATTTCCCTTCCTGTAGTTTTCCAGGAGTTGTAACTACTATCTAGTCGACCTCACATTTGAATAGTAGTATCTTTGCCCAATGTCTCATGAAGTACCATGACTTGTGCTTGTTCCCAGTCAAAATGTATATTTTGCAATTTACCCTTGTAGTTGGGAGAACTAAAATAATTTGCAATTTTAATTTTCTTCAAACTACAAACTCATCCTTACCAATCAATTCCAACTGCAACTACCCTTAGCTACACTTCATCTTGCTAAAATCGATTCATGGCTTTGCTATTCCTTATCTGCAATTTGGTTATAAATTTCCTAGGCCTGGTCTTGCATAAGTGTAGGAAATGTTGCACGAGAGGGGATTCGTCCTCCAATGCCTGAAAATAACTCCAGAGAAAATCTCCAGAAACCCAAACTTTAAAACACACAATTCCCAAACTGAGTTTTCTAGCATTCAATGCTCTCATTTATTACTTTATTTTAGCTCCAATCCCAATGCATCACTAATGTGGGATAAATGTAAAATAGAATAAAATATTATTATCCCCTTATGTCTCCAAAAGAAGGGGTACTTTTAATATTTTCCTTTTTAACATTAGCTTCAGCATTAAATTACCCCTTAAGTTAAATAATTAAATTTAACTTTAGAAACTTTTGATTTTTGCCTAAATAAATACTTCCTTCATAAAAAAAAAGCAATCCAGGCGAATGAATAAATGCACCAAAATGATGTTGACCAAAATCGCACCAAAAATTTCTCGTCATCGTGCCCGAACTAACATACTATAAATAGTAAGTGACTAGAAACTTTGACAAATCAACTCCATTTAACCTAAAACTGAATTTGCCTAGGTCAAATCCATAACAAATCCCTGCAAAGTCCTGGTTAGCCCTTGGGACCATGACAAAAAGGGCTAACGACAAATCACCAAATAACTACTAAAAAGGGGACATTATAAACTCATCCAATATAATTCTGGAAAGTTAAAAATGATCATGGACACTCACCAATAATAGATGAGCATGGTCTTGAATTGATTCTTCATAAATGTAAAGGGGTGCCAAGATATTCAATCTCAAAGTGAGTTACTTGGAAAAAAATTGCAAGTGTATTTCTAAATGTTGCAATGAGTTTCCTCATCATGGGCCCTTAAAATTATGCCAAATTTTGAAGGTCCCAATAGACCTAATCAAACATGTATGCTTGCATAATAATCAATGTGACTTTACTCCATGATTCTTACGGGATAAAATATTGCCTTGAATGCTTGAGAATGCTTGATGACATATGCTTAATGGATGCATGAATGATGGGGTATATAAGTAGACATCAAAATGAATCAATAAGATGTCCCTATATAGGGTTTTCTAGGTAAACTACTAATTAGGATGAGCTCCAATGGTCAAGTTAAGCCATGAGGACCTATTGGGTGAAAATTTTGTAAACTCGTGTAGGCTTACAAAATGTGAGTTTCATGACAATACATGATATAATACCTCTCAAAAGGCAAGATATTATCCCTCCTATTTAAAAGGGAAGGCTCCTCGTTTCTACTACAATCTCTATCCATTCTAAATCTACCTGCTAACTTTACACTAATCCAAGATGGTATAATAGCTCAATTCTCTTTTTTAAGAACTAGCTTTTATCTAATTCTCTATTTAGAACAGATTTCTTCTTTTCTCAATAAATATTTCAAACTTATAATAATTTTACAAAAAAATTATACCAATTGAAAGCAAAGTGTCCATGAAAGTGTAAAGTCTTTCGTTGCTTTCTTTTCTGAAAATGACTTAAGGGCCTGGCCTTTTGTATACAAAAGAGCTTAAAATCTTCTTCAAACACTCAAGTCCTATCAACCACTGTAACCCAAAATTGATACATTGTAAGCATAAAGTCTTTCAAGTATATCATAAAACTTTCTACTGTAACAAGATAACTCAACAAAGCATAAAGACTTCACCTTATTATCCTCTTAATACAAATTTTTTTAGTTAGATATCATAAAACAAATTTTATAATATTCTACTTGACCTCTTCCAGTTGAAATACTTCCACAATGAAATATTTAAACTCAAAGAAAGTAGACAAGAATGACATGAGCATTTCCTCACACAATAAAGTAGTCCTAAGACAAAGATTGGATGCAACTTCTTTTCTTCTTTGATTAAATTTTATTGAATACACTATAAGCTCAAAGACAGATTGTTTTTCAATTCTGCAAAGTTCTAGTGTATTAGCCAAAAGATGGAAAAATGTCCTCATCACAATAAAATCCATCATATATATAGAAGAAGGATGATACCCAAAAATAGGAAAAGTTATAACTAATTGTGACCAAGCCAAAAGTAGATACCTATTTGACTTAGGACATGTGGAGTCCTACATGTGTACTAGAGCATATACAAAATGACACTTAAGGTGTCGATTGGAATTATAAAATGCCACTGGAAAATCATAAAAAATGACAAAGTATCACTTTCATATCAAAAGTTAGGGCCTATGAACCTGAACCACACTTAGTCATAAGTGTAACTTGGGTTCGTACGGAGGCTCAATTTACACTTGTTCTACCATGATGCAGTGAAGGTTTTTGTAACCCTGATATCACCAAATGCGAAACATGCATAATCCTATTTGGTTCAAAATAATCAAGATAATTTATGTTTTCTCTTCTTAAGTAATAATGATTTCTCTATGCTATAACATTATTCCTATATAGATGACATATTCATTGTTGGTATTTTGGTATGATTTTATCATTGATGTCATGCACAGTCACCGGTATCTGGTACACCGGCAAGATATAATGATCACCGACACTTGGAATGATATGGAAAAAACTTGGTTATGTCGAAGACATCGTGTGGACACTTTGTCTTGGAGTTTTGTTTATTGGTATATTAGCATTTGCATATTTGTTGTTACCGGCAAATAGGTCCAGGTTACACCGGTAGGTTTATCTTTTCTAGATTAGCATGGCACGCTATGGAGATGACTTATTATTGTTGTAAATGCATTAAGCCGACATATTGAATCGGTTATTGCATCAGGTATTAATTGATATGTAAATTAATTTTATAGTAATATCTTGTAGAGCCGACTTGCTAAAATTGGTTCTAGGTTATGGTATAAATGTAAGATCTTATTTGTAAGATCGAATGTGGAATGCGAAAAAGGATTGTGTGAAGGTATATGTGAAAATAAGCAGAGTTATACACGCAGACATCATTTTAAGATTGAAGGAGGGTTTTTTGAGAAGGCAATAAGAACTACACTGGTACTGAATCCAGCATATGAAGATTCTATTTTGAGCAGTACATTCTTATTGGATTTAACCATCCAACTGTAGTCAGTGTGACTCCCATTTTGTGATTGAGTAGTGAGCTATGGGCGCTTGGCCTTTCTGCATGTCCAGACCCCATTTGTATACACTTACTATCTGCAGTAGTGTGAGGCCCTACCCCGACTCAGTTTGACATTTTCAGTTATTTGCATATTGAGACTATTATGGATGCTTAATTTTGTGCATTATGGACTTAGAACTTATGTGATTTCATCACACTGACATTTGTTGATGTTTTATTTCATGCATGGTGATTATGAAACCTTAGATATGTTACTAGAATAGAATTACATTATGATGGTGAATGTCATTTGCAGGATTTTATTTTGATGAAAGAAAAATGATGCATATTTATGAATGGTTCATTTTTGGGAAATTATGTTGATTGCTTATGTGAAATTGAATGTGAAAACAAATGAGAAATTGAATTATTGTTGCCTAATGTATGAGTGTTTGATTTGCAATGGAATCCATGTATTTGATTATGAATAATTGTGATTATTTGGAGTTACGAATGTGTTAATTGAGATGCGCAGGAAAATTATCCATGTGACCATGGAATTTAATGGAGAATCAAGCCTAGACCGATGTGCGTTTGTTAAGCCGGGAGTTGTCTATTTGGAGAGACAACACCCCTCCCCTTGTAATGTATTTTATTTGTGATATGTATAATGCTTGAGTGTAAAATTTAATTTATATGTAATTATGTAATCCTTCAAGAGACCAATTTTCCATGTGTGATTTTTATATTGTATTTTTGTTGTGTCACTTGACACATGTGCTGATTAAGTGTCATTGATGTTGACTTGTCTCTTGGAGGGAGTTTTGTTTCTACCAAAGCCATTCAAAAACATGAGTGTGGTCCCAAATTTGTCTTGGGTAGGGAGTCATGGGAGTGGTCAACTCAAGCTTGACCCGTAGGTAAACTTCAGTGGGGTTTCCAAAGGGTTTAATGGACTCCTAGGGTAAGTTTTTAGGCTTTTCCAAAGGTCCTAAGGGTATACCTATGGGTTAGGGGTGTTTTGCAACATGTGACTTCTCCCATGTGACTATGAAGTCACTTCAAAAGTGGTGTTTTCAAGATGCACGAAAATTGAACTTAGAAAGTTCTCCCTAGGATAGAGAACCTTCCCTTTAGGAGTTAAACTCTCTTCCCCACCTTCTTCCACCTTTTTCCCTTTCCAATTTGAGTAATGTGCAAGAGTTTGGGAAGGGCAACCAATGGGAACTCACACCTCTCCCAAGGGGTTGGGAAGTGTGTGAGAGGTCTTCTTAGGCAAGAATTTGCAAACTTAGTGAGTAATCACCCACTCTCCTTTCTTGGAGATTTTGCTTGTTTGAAAAAAAAGTTAGTAGGAGTTTAGCATTTTTGGTGGGAATTTTGGGAGAAAAGATAGTGGAAATTGGGCAGCTCATCCCCAACTAAAATTAGCAGACCTATTGGCAGAATAAGGTTGGTTACCTCTTACCTCCTCTTGTTATGTTGTAAATGTTAGTTTGTGTTGTTTTGTGAAAGAAAAGAGTTGTTTGTAAGAATGTGTATTATGAAGTTTTCATTGTTGAAGTTAAAAATGTGTAGATCCTCTTCTTTGTATTCTGTTTGTGTTCTTATTGTTTTGGGAGTGTCCAAGATCTCCTACTCTTGGGAGGGTAGGAAGATCTTGGGGTGGAAGGAGTATGACAGCCATGGGTGAGAGGCTCTCCTTGTGGAGAGTGTTCTCAAGGGTGTCCTTGGTGGCCCTTGATGCATAGCCTTGTGTATGCATTTGGGGGTCATAAGGGGAGTAAATATGGCCTTGAGCCTTTTGGGGGGCATAAGGAATGAGGAAGTATTTTTGGTTGCATTTGTGATGCCACGAGGTGGCTATGTTGTATTGTTTTGGCATGCATTCTCCCCATAGGTACTTGGTCCACTTCCACCCATGGAAGAGTCACCATGAAAGTGGTGAATGTGAAGCTTGGGAAAGGGAAATTTGATTGTAAATATGTTCCTATGTTTTGTAGAGGTTTTGCATGTTTGTAACCCGTCTAGTGCTTGGTTCTCCAAGCTCGGGGGTGGCTTCTAGTAAGCCTAGGCTGGGAGGTGAGCTTCCCATGGTCAAAAAATGTGTTATTTTGCAGGTTGCATGGGAATGGGAAAAGAAGGGTTAAAGAGCTATGTTGTTGTTTGTGTTGCAGAAAAAAAAAATGTTTTAAAAAAAAAAATAGGGAAGAAATGGAAGGATTCAATGTTGTAGTGTCTAAAAGGAGAATGTGAGAAATTGTAGTATTTACTTTCAAGAAAGAGAAAGAGATGTATTATTTTTAAGTTACTATGTAGAGAAATACATTGTTGGGTTTTCAACCCATTTGTATTCATGATTATTTTGTATCCATAAAATTACTTGATATCTACTTGATAATGAAATATTTGTTGTTTTCCCTATTTTTAGTAGTTGCAAATGAAAAAAAGTAATGTATTAGATTTTATGAAAATTTTTATGTTTTCAAAGGAAAGAGAAGAAAAGCATTTATTTTCTTGTATTCTGCAAGTAAAGGAAACTATTTGCTGTAAATTTAATAAGACAGTCCATTATTTTGCCATTATTTGCAGCAAAAGAAATTATTTAATAGTTTACTTCTTGTATTTAGACTTAGCAGTTCGTTCAGTATTTTGTTACAAGGAAAATTAATGTAGTTTAGGAAATCCTTAGATACATTCTGCTGTTGTTTCATATTATACCCACAAAAGGGCTATTTGAGTTATAGTTTTAAAGAAAAAAAAAAAAAAGGGGTAAAAATAAAGAGCAAACAGCAAAATACTAATATGTATATATGTATGAGAATACTCATTTAAACATTTTACCTCTTTAATCATCATTCTGATATGCTGTTAAAAGAAAAAGAAAAAAAAAAAAAAAAAATGTATGCCTATTTTGAGTGGCAATATACCATATATATATATATATATATATATATATATATATATATATATATATATATATATATATATATATATATATATATATATATATATATATATATATGCAGATATATATATATATATATTTATATACATTTCAAAACACTAAGTATCATTTAAAGAATCTGATTTACACTAAAAATAATATTCACAGCCCTGATTATATTAATTTATAGACAAAGAGATCTGATAATCAACCCATTTAAAAACATATATCTACACACATATATATATATATAAATATATATATATTTATATATATACATCCATACATGTATATATATATATATATAAACATATAGATATATATAGTTTAATAAGGAATCTGCCAAAACAGAGACATTATATCTATATTCATTTAACCCTGCGTATATATAAATATATATATATATATATATATATATATATAAATATATATATATATATAAATATATATATATATATATATAAATATATATATTGGCATTTTCATGTTAAAAAAAAAACATGTTAAAACACATCATACGTATTGAGGGTTACCCATTTAAAAACATATATCTACACACATATATATATAAATATATATATATTTATATATATATATATAAATATATATATATTTATATATATATACATCCATACATGTATATATATATATATAAACATATATATATATAGTTTAATAAGGAATCTGCCAAAACAGAGACATTATATCTATATTCATTTAACCCTGCGTATATATAAATATATATATATATATATATATATATAAATATATATATATATATATTGGCATTTTCATGTTAAAAAAAAAACATGTTAAAACACATCATACGTATTGAGGGTTTAAAACCCGATCTAAAACTTCATCGCAAAGAATGTTACGCAAGGAAAAAAAAAAAAAACGAACAATGTTTAACTCAGGGGGCGCCGCAGCACCCGGTGGCGGCGGCCGCAGCCTACGGCACCCGCAGACTGCGGGCGGCGACGCCGTAGCCTGCGGCGGCGCCGTCCGCAGCCGGCGGTGCCGCGCTGTCGGCTCCCTCTCCCCCGCACTGCCGTTACCGTCCTTCCCTGCATTCTCTAAGGAAACCCCGCCGCTAGCGAGTTTCATGCGACCACCGCCCGAGTACGGGTTAGGCAAAACGCAAGGTAAATAATAACAAAGGGGGGGCAGGGTTCGGCCCTGCACGCGGGTGCCATGGCCGCCGACTCCCTCCCCCTGCTCACAACCCTCATACACAAAAAAAAAGAAGTTTGGAGATAACTTGTTCGCCCTAACCCTAGTTCGGGTTAGGGCAACACACTCACAGTTCAAAATGAACATGTGAGTGTGGAGGGAAAAGGATTATTTAAATGGGAAATTTATTAGTAAAATAAAAGGGCTTTTCCCCCTCTACCTAGGGTGTATTTCTAAAATTAATATAAACCCCCTATTGGAATACATCATTAAATGAAATGTGCTTGTGAATAAATATGTGTAGGAATATATATATATATGTATATATATATAAATATATACGTATGAGTGGATTATTTGTAGTAATTATGAGTAGATAAATTTGTTAGATGTAATATTAAGTTTTGTATGTTTATTTTAAATATCGGGCAAGTGTAGGAGAAATTTTTTAAGAAGGAGTTTAAATGCTTAAATAGAATAGATTAAAAAAAAAAAAAAAGATAAATTTTAAAAAGTTTATATTCGAGATTTATCGCCATATTTGAGAATGTAATTATTTATTAATGAAGCTTGGTGAATTCCCTTTTTGAGAGAAATTTTAGCTCATAGATAACTCAGTTATCTTCATTACCAAATTAAATTTAATTACCTGATCGACACAAATGTAGTAAGACCAAACTAAGTTGCTTCATTTTAATTAAGTAAGCCGTTAATTAGTTAAGTATTTTAAAAAAAAAAATTCCGTTCGTGCCCAAAAAGTTGGGCATGACATTTTGGTATCAGAGCAAGGTTGCCAACACTAGGGAACCTTACTCCATTACGTTTCGCTACAATTATTTAATTAATTAAATTGTATTTAATTTTATTTTTATTTTAGCTAAAATATTTTCTCCTAAAAATAGTTATTTATTTCGTTTTATTTTATTTTCTTAAAAAGGATGCCTCCAACTACGCGACAAGCTCGCAAACGTGGTAGAGGCCCTAGGCATGCACGCATGGCACGCGAAGAGGTCATTAGGGAGGAATCGGTTCAGGAAGTGAACCCAGCAGCTCCTCCCGAGCAATCAGTTGACCCAAACCGAGACATCTTGGTAGCCCTTCAGAACCTGATTGGATTAGTACAGGATAGGCTTCCAGCAGCAGACCATAATGTTGAAAACTAGAACTCAGGAAGTCATAGGACAGTGGAACGAGAACGGAGTAGGAGTCCACCTCCTAATCCCATGGAGAGTCAGGCTGGGCATGAGCCCGAACCCATTCACCTACCAGCACCACCTCCAGCCGTAGCACCAGTGTACATTGAGAGGGCACGTAGAGATCCAGGGGATCTGATCAGGGAGGTTATGCGTCTTTAGCCACCATCATTTGGGGGATCTACCGACGGGGTAGAGGCAGAGGCATGGCTTTTAAGCCTAGATAGGTGCTTTGCATTGCGCTCTTATGAGAGCAATCTAAAAGCACGTGCAGCGGTGCACCTGTTGCGAGGGACAGCCTCCACATGGTGGAGACAGGAAGAATATAAGTGTGGCTTAGAGATAGAGACCCTCACTTGGGAGATTTTCACAGAGAGATTTAGGGAGAGGTATTTATCAGAGCATTTCAGACAGCGTAGGGTGGATGAGTTTCATGACCTCCAGCAGAAGGGTATGTCAGTGACACAGTACGAGAACAAGTTCTTTGAACTACTACCTTATGTAGACTACCTGAAAGATGAAAAGCTTCTCGTCAACCGATTTATCAGAGGATTGAATTCCGGCATAGAAGGACCAGTGAGAATGGCCGCTCCAGGGAGCCTCCGAGTTGCCGTGGAGAAGGCTTTGATAGCCGAGGAGATTCAGGCCAGACCACATGACTCGAAGGATCGGTTTCAGAACCGTAACCCTTCACCACAGACTTATGGGTTTCAGAAACCCCATTGGAAAGGTAACAACAGGCACTCATCGGGGTTCTCCAAACCCCCTCCTCCACAGCAGTCACAGAAAAATCAGAGGCAAAATCCTCCGCAGAATCAGCAGGGCACAAAGCCCAAGCAGTGGCAGTCACAGGGTCAGAGGCGAGATCAGAAATCTCAGGCCCCTTACACACCTCCGGCTAGGACTCAGCAGTCCTCTAGAGGTGGGTACAGTGGTTCTAGTAGGACAGGGGGACAGTCTTTCTCCAGACCACAGGGAGTACAGTTTCAGGCACGAGGCCCTTGCTTCACATGTGGAGCCATGGGACACATAGCGAGAGAGTGTCCTCAGGGTCAGATGGCAGGGAATCAGAGGATGGCAGCATCAGAGCCGACAGTTGGGGACATGGGCAAGTCCCACAGAGTCTTCGCAGCGGTTGACAACCGCCAGGCAGAGCATCAGGCCATGGTTATTGAGGTAGCAGGTATGATCAGAGGTAGCAGTGTATCTATATTATTTGATTCAGGAGCTACTGATTCTTTTATATCTCCATTGGTTGTGGAGCGTTGCGGGCTAGTGGCAACTAGGCAAGAGGTCAGTTGGGAAGTGGAATTAGCTTCAGGGGCTAGAGTGTCAGTGGAATCAGAGGTTAAGGGATGTCAGCTTCAGATTGGCAACATCACCACCTTAGTAGACCTTAGAGTTACACCACTTGGATCATATGGCGTTGTACTTGGCATGGATTGGCTTTATGCCCACAGAGCCAAGATGGATTGTCGCCTGAAGAGGATCGAGTGTGAGGATGATCATGGCTCTCCTATAGTGATCACTGGAATTCAGAGACCCGTGTCTCTTCGTATGATCTCCGCCATGCAGCTTAAGCGGAGCATGCGAAAGGGATGTCAGTTATTTTCCATCACCATTAGTGATAGAGAAGAAGAGGAGGAAAAGGAACCATCTATTGACGACCATCCTATCCTTGGAGAATTTGCAGATGTTTTTCCTTCAGAGTTACCTGGTATGCCGCCCCGTAGAGAGATTGATTTTCATATAGACCTTGTTCCAGGAGCCGAACCAATTTCAAGAGCACCATATAGAATGACTACAAATGAGCTTAATGAGCTCAAGATTCAACTTGAGGAACTCCTAGAGAAGGGCCACATTCGCCCTAGTGTATCCCCTTGGGGTGCACCAGTCATCTTCGTGAAGAAGAAAGATGGATCTCTCCGATTATGCATGGACTACCGTCAGTTGAACAAAGTAACCATCAAGAACCGATATCCATTGCCCAGGATCGACGATTTGTTTGACCAACTTCAAGGTGCCAAGGTATTTTCCAAGATTGATCTAAAATCAAGGTACCATCAGTTGAGAATAGTGGAAAGTGACATCCACAAGACCGCATTTCGCACTAGATATGGCCACTATGAGTTTACTGTGGTCCCGTTCGGTCTTACGAATGCCCCAACAGTTTTTATGAGTCTCATGAATGGAGTATTCCGTACATTCCTCGACCGCTTTGTGATTGTGTTTCTCGATGACATTTTGATATATTCACGGAATGAGGAGGAACATGAGGAGCACTTGAGACAGGTGTTGCAGTGTTTGAGGGAAAATCAGTTGTATGGCAGTTTGTCGAAGTGTGCTTTCTTTAAGACTAAGATCAAGTACCTTGGTCATGTTATATCCGGTGATGGGATCTCAGTAGACCCATCAAAGATCAGAGCCATTATGGATTTGCCAGCACCTACCAGTGTGACAGAGGTCAGGAGCTTCATGGGCTTAGCAGGTTATTACCGACGTTTTGTCGAGGGATTCTCTAGAATTGCTCATCCTATCACTTCTCTTCAGCGCAAAGGGAAGAAGTTTGAGTGGACGGAGAAGTGCGAGAAGGCCTTTCAGGAGCTTAAAAAGGCACTTACTACCGCACCTATCCTTGTAGTACTGGATCCTTCAGCCGATTTCATGGTTTGCACAGATGCTTCCCTAGATGGTTTAGGAGCAGTACTTATGCAGAATGGCAGAGCTATAGCTTTTGAGTCCAGGAAACTCAAGACTCACGAGCTTAATTACCCTACTCATGACCTTGAGCTTGCAGCCGTAGTGCATGTGCTTGTGAGATGGAGACATTTCCTTTTGGGTCATCATTTTGAGTTGCACTCAAATCATCAGAGCCTTCAGTACATATTCACTCAGCCGAATCTTAATGCACGACAGAGGAGATGGATGGAATTCTTGTGTGAGTATGATTTTGACGTTCACTACATCAAAGGGAAAGAAAATGTGGTTGCAGATGCTTTGAGTAGGAGACGTCACGAGGTATTCACCATGTCTATGAGCACAGATTTGAGAGGTCGGATCTTGCAGCGATTGCCAGAGGACAGATGGTATTTAGAGGTTTGCGAGGCTATACGATCTCAGGAAACTGTAGAAGGGAAATATGTGGATTATTCCTTAGAGCCCGATGGTTTATTACGCCATAGAGGGCGCATCTATGTACCTTCTTCCGGGGGATTGCGGGAGTTCATTATCACAGAGGCTCATAGAGCTCCTTATGCAGCACATCCCGGGGTCAAGAAGTTGCATGCAGACTTGAGAGAACTATATCATTGGCCAGGAATGCGACAGCTTATCGCCGAGTTGATAGCCCGATGCCTTGAGTGTCAGAGAGTTAAGGCGGAGCACAGCCATCCAGGTGGGTTGCTCCAATCTCATGCTATACCAGAGTGGAAGTGGGACACTATATCCATGGATTTTATCATTGGTCTCCCTATGTCATCTCGCCGCCATGATGCCATCTTGGTGACGGTTGACAAGTTGACCAAAGTGGCTCACTTTTCACCAGTTCGTACCACCTTCACAGCACCAGCAGTAGCACAAGTGTTTTTGCGAGACATTGTCAGACTTCATGGTGTTCCACGTAAGATCATTTCCGACAGGGATTCCCTCTTCACTTCCTCTTTCTGGAAGGCGTTACAGGCAGCTATGGGTACCAAGCTCAATTTCAGTACAGCCTATCATCCGGAGACGGATGGCCAGACAGAGAGAGTTAATCAGGTGTTAGAGGATATGCTTCGCATGTACGTCATGGATCACCAGACCAGATGGGAAGAGTATCTTCCCTTAGTGGAGTTTGCCTATAACAATGGGCATCACACGTCCTTGGGAATGCCACCCTATCAGGCATTATATGGCAGGCCTTGTAGGACGCCATTGAGTTGGGACCGCATAGAGGACAGAGTTGCTATTGGTCCAGAGATAGTTCGGGATATGGAGCAGCAGGTGGATTTGATTAGGCAGCGT
This sequence comes from Cryptomeria japonica, assembly GCF_030272615.1. Taxonomy (NCBI): domain Eukaryota; kingdom Viridiplantae; phylum Streptophyta; class Pinopsida; order Cupressales; family Cupressaceae; genus Cryptomeria; species Cryptomeria japonica. Next base: position 357,182,997 of record NC_081412.1, on the reverse strand, counting down.
CTTAGAGAGGCACAGGATAGACAGAAGAAATATGCAGATGCAAAGAGGGTTGATCGTAGCTACTCAGTTGGAGATAGAGTCTTCTTGAGAGTGCGACCGCATAAGAGTCCAATCCGTTATGGAAAGGGTTCTAAGCTCGCACCTCGATTTGTAGGACCATTTGAGATCCTTGAGAGGATAGGGCCAGTTGCCTACCGTCTAGCATTGCCACCTAGCCTGTCACGCATCCACGATGTGTTTCATGTTTCAGTTTTGAGGAAGTATATCTATGATGAGTCTCATATTCTAGATTGGGATGCCTTGCAGGTGGAGTCGGACAGGCAGCTAGCTTTGGAGCCCATTCGCATTTTGGCACGCCGGACGCTGAGCCTTCGAGGGCGAGAGCTGGACCAGGTTAGAGTCCAGTGGGATTGCTATGATGAGGTCACAGCCTCATGGGAGGATGCAGCACTTATGAGATCACAGTACCCCCACCTTTTTGATGAACTCCAGGAGGAAGTTCATGCCTAGAGGGGGAGGGTGTGAGGCCCTACCCCGACTCAGTTTGACATTTTCAGTTATTTGCATATTGAGACTATTATGGATGCTTAATTTTGTGCATTATGGACTTAGAACTTATGTGATTTCATCACACTGACATTTGTTGATGTTTTATTTCATGCATGGTGATTATGAAACCTTAGATATGTTACTAGAATAGAATTACATTATGATGGTGAATGTCATTTGCAGGATTTTATTTTGATGAAAGAAAAATGATGCATATTTATGAATGGTTCATTTTTGGGAAATTATGTTGATTGCTTATGTGAAATTGAATGTGAAAACAAATGAGAAATTGAATTATTGTTGCCTAATGTATGAGTGTTTGATTTGCAATGGAATCCATGTATTTGATTATGAATAATTGTGATTATTTGGAGTTACGAATGTGTTAATTGAGATGCGCAGGAAAATTATCCATGTGACCATGGAATTTAATGGAGAATCAAGCCTAGACCGATGTGCGTTTGTTAAGCCGGGAGTTGTCTATTTGGAGAGACAACACCCCTCCCCTTGTAATGTATTTTATTTGTGATATGTATAATGCTTGAGTGTAAAATTTAATTTATATGTAATTATGTAATCCTTTAAGAGACCAATTTTCCATGTGTGATTTTTATATTGTATTTTTGTTGTGTCACTTGACACATGTGCTGATTAAGTGTCATTGATGTTGACTTGTCTCTTGGAGGGAGTTTTGTTTCTACCAAAGCCATTCAAAAACATGAGTGTGGTCCCAAATTTGTCTTGGGTAGGGAGTCATGGGAGTGGTCAACTCAAGCTTGACCCGTAGGTAAACTTCAGTGGGGTTTCCAAAGGGTTTAATGGACTCCTAGGGTAAGTTTTTAGGCTTTTCCAAAGGTCCTAAGGGTATACCTATGGGTTAGGGGTGTTTTGCAACATGTGACTTCTCCCATGTGACTATGAAGTCACTTCAAAAGTGGTGTTTTCAAGATGCACGAAAATTGAACTTAGAAAGTTCTCCCTAGGATAGAGAACCTTCCCTTTAGGAGTTAAACTCTCTTCCCCACCTTCTTCCACCTTTTTCCCTTACCAATTTGAGTAATGTGCAAGAGTTTGGGAAGGGCAACCAATGGGAACTCACACCTCTCCCAAGGGGTTGGGAAGTGTGTGAGAGGTCTTCTTAGGCAAGAATTTGCAAACTTAGTGAGTAATCACCCACTCTCCTTTCTTGGAGATTTTGCTTGTTTGAAAAAAAAGTTAGTAGGAGTTTAGCATTTTTGGTGGGAATTTTGGGAGAAAAGATAGTGGAAATTGGGTAGCTCATCCCCAACTAAAATTAGCAGACCTATTGGCAGAATAAGGTTGGTTACCTCTTACCTCCTCTTGTTATGTTGTAAATGTTAGTTTGTGTTGTTTTGTGAAAGAAAAGAGTTGTTTGTAAGAATATGTATTATGAAGTTTTCATTGTTGAAGTTAAAAATGTGTAGATCCTCTTCTTTGTATTCTGTTTGTGTTCTTATTGTTTTGGGAGTGTCCAAGATCTCCTACTCTTGGGAGGGTAGGAAGATCTTGGGGTGGAAGGAGTATGACAGCCATGGGTGAGAGGCTCTCCTTGTGGAGAGTGTTCTCAAGGGTGTCCTTGGTGGCCCTTGATGCATAGCCTTGTGTATGCATTTGGGGGTCATAAGGGGAGTAAATATGGCCTTGAGCCTTTTGGGGGGCATAAGGAATGAGGAAGTATTTTTGGTTGCATTTGTGATGCCACGAGGTGGCTATGTTGTATTGTTTTGGCATGCATTCTCCCCATAGGTACTTGGTCCACTTCCACCCATGGAAGAGTCACCATGAAAGTGGTGAATGTGAAGCTTGGGAAAGGGAAATTTGATTGTAAATATGTTCCTATGTTTTGTAGAGGTTTTGCATGTTTGTAACCCGTCTAGTGCTTGGTTCTCCAAGCTCGGGGGTGGCTTCTAGTAAGCCTAGGCTGGGAGGTGAGCTTCCCATGGTCAAAAAATGTGTTATTTTGTAGGTTGCATGGGAATGGGAAAAGAAGGGTTAAAGAGCTATGTTGTTGTTTGTGTTGCAGAAAAAAAAAAATGTTTTAAAAAAAAAAATAGGGAAGAAATGGAAGGATTCAATGTTGTAGTGTCTAAAAGGAGAATGTGAGAAATTGTAGTATTTACTTTCAAGAAAGAGAAAGAGATGTATTATTTTTAAGTTACTATGTAGAGAAATACATTGTTGGGTTTTCAACCCATTTGTATTCATGATTATTTTGTATCCATAAAATTACTTGATATCTACTTGATAATGAAATATTTGTTGTTTTCCCTATTTTTAGTAGTTGCAAATGAAAAAAAGTTATGTATTAGATTTTATGAAAATTTTTATGTTTTCAAAGGAAAGAGAAGAAAAGCATTTATTTTCTTGTATTCTGCAAGTAAAGGAAACTATTTGCTGTAAATTTAATAAGACAGTCCATTATTTTGCCATTATTTGCAGCAAAAGAAATTATTTAATAGTTTACTTCTTGTATTTAGACTTAGCAGTTCGTTCAGTATTTTGTTACAAGGAAAATTAATGTAGTTTAGGAAATCCTTAGATACATTCTGCTGTTGTTTCATATTATACCCACAAAAGGGCTATTTGAGTTATAGTTTTAAAGAAAAAAAAAAAAAAAAAAGGGGTAAAAATAAAGAGCAAACAGCAAAATACTAATATGTATATATGTATGAGAATACTCATTTAAACATTTTACCTCTTTAATCATCATTCTGATATGCTGTTAAAAGAAAAAAAAAAAAAAATGTATGCCTATTTTGAGTGGCAATATACCATATATAAATATATATATATATATATATATATATATATATATATATATATATATATATATGCAGATATATATATATATATTTATATACATTTCAAAACACTAAGTATCATTTAAAGAATCTGATTTACACTAAAAATAATATTCACAGCCCTGATTATATTAATTTATAGACAAAGAGATCTGATAATCAACCCATTTAAAAACATATATCTACACACATATATATATATATAAATATATATATATTTATATATATACATCCATACATGTATATATATATATATAAACATATATATATATATATAGTTTAATAAGGAATCTGCCAAAACAGAGACATTATATCTATATTCATTTAACCCTGCGTATATATAAATATATATATATATATATAAATATATATATATATATATATATATATAAATATATATATATATATATATATATATATATATATATATATAAATATATATATATATTGGCATTTTCATGTTAAAAAAAAAACATGTTAAAACACATCATACGTATTGAGGGTTTAAAACCCGATCTAAAACTTCATCGCAAAGAATGTTACGCAAGGAAAAAAAAAAAAAACGAACAATGTTTAACTCAGGGGGCGCCGCAGCACCCGGTGGCGGCGGCCGCAGCCTACGGCACCCGCAGACTGCGGGCGGCGACGCCGCAGCCTGCGGCGGCGCCGTCCGCAGCCGGCGGTGTCGCGCTGCCGGCTCCCTCTCCCCCGCACTGTCGTTACCGTCCTTCCCTGCATTCTCTAAGGAAACCCCGCCGCTAGCGAGTTTCATGCGACCACCGCCCGAGTACGGGTTAGGCAAAACGCAAGGTAAATAATAACAAAGGGGGGGCAGGGTTCGGCCCTGCACGCGGGTGCCATGGCCGCCGACTCCCTCCCCCTGCTCACAACCCTCATACACAAAAAAAAAAGAAGTTTGGAGATAACTTGTTCGCCCTAACCCTAGTTCGGGTTAGGGCAACACACTCACAGTTCAAAATGAACATGTGAGTGTGGAGGGAAAAGGATTATTTAAATGGGAAATTTATTAGTAAAATAAAAGGGCTTTTCCCCCTCTACCTAGGGTGTATTTCTAAAATTAATATAAACCCCCTATTGGAATACATCATTAAATGAAATGTGCTTGTGAATAAATATGTGTAGGAATATATATATATATGTATATATATATAAATATATACGTATGAGTGGATTATTTGTAGTAATTATGAGTAGATAAATTTGTTAGATGTAATATTAAGTTTTGTATGTTTATTTTAAATATCGGGCAAGTGTAGGAGAAATTTTTTAAGGAGTTTAAATGCTTAAATAGAATAGATTAAAAAAAAAAAAAGATAAATTTTAAAAACGTTTATATTCGAGATTTATCGCCATATTTGAGAATGTAATTATTTATTAATGAAGCTTGGTGAATTCCCTTTTTGAGAGAAATTTTAGCTCATAGATAACTCAGTTATCTTCATTACCAAATTAAATTTAATTACCTGATCGACACAAATGTAGTAAGACCAAACTAAGTTGCTTCATTTTAATTAAGTAAGCCGTTAATTAGTTAAGTATTTTAAAAAAAAAAATTCCGTTCGTGCCCAAAAAGTTGGGCATGACAAGTAGCATCATCTGATTATGGGTAAGGTTTCCCGTCATGGTTTTTCCCCTTACAGGGTTTCCACATACAAATATTGGTGTTGTGAATGATTTGTCTTTTTGTTTCATGCATTAATCCTTACCGGTATTGCAATTAACTGTTAAAAATGTCTACTGGCATATTAGACTGGTTTACCAGTATTAAGCATTAAGTTGGTTAAGTTGTTTTGGGTTTTAATTTATTTGACAACTGATTCACCACCCCCCCACCCTCTCAGTTGTCTCTGGGACCTAACAATTGGTATCAGAGCCTAGTCCTCTTTTGCAGAAGTTTAACAGCTTGAGGAGATCCAATGTCTACTAACTATTTTAGGAAGGATAGACCTAAATTTGATGGAACCAACTATGGCATATGGAAGATCAGAATGGAGACACATTTAAATTGCATTGGAAAGGACATCTGGGAGGTTACAAAGAATGGTTATACTGCTCCTACTCAGAGTCAGCCCAATCCACCCAACTTGACTAAAGATGAGGAAAATGATTGCAAAGCAAGAGAAGCACTTTTGAGCACATTGTCTGATCAGCAAATCACGGGACTATCAGATAGGTATACTACTAAAGCTATTTGGGATCATTTGGAAACACTAAATGAAGGAGATTCCACAGTCAAAATTGCAAAACTTAAAAGCTTCCAAGTCAGGTATGAACATCTAAAAATGGAAGAAGATGAAAGGATTTCTACTTTTATGGAAAGAGTAAATGAGATTGTTTTGGGTATTAAATGTTTTGGAGGAACCTCGAGTGAGGATGAAATTGTTTCAAAAGTTTTAAGAGGATTTCCACCTGCATATAAAATAAAAGTCACTGCTATAAATGAGTTAAGAACAATGCCTAATACATCAATAACTAGGGATACATTGATTGGAAAATTTTTAGCTTTTGAAATTGAAGAATTTGGTCTTGTTGCTACTATAAAGACAGATTTAGCCTTTAAAGCATCAACATCATCTGCTCCATCATTTGACAAATCTGATTGGAAAGCCTTTTATGCAAGAGAACTTGAAGAAAGCAGGAAAGAAAATGAAGAACTTGAAGAACTTGAAGCACTATTTGCAAGGAAAATGCCTAAAGGTCCAGTTGGAAGTAAGTATGAAGGTAAAGCACCCTTTAAATGTTTTAATTGCAATAAGATTGGTCATATGGCTTCAAGATGCCCTGATAGACATGCTAGACTAAGAGAAGAAGCTAGAAGAACATACAAGCCTAACCCTGAATATCAGAGATACAGATTTAAGAAGAATAAAGACAAATCTTGTTACATTGCTGATGAAGGAGTGATTGATGATTCTGATGAGGATCTGGCAGACAATGGATGGGTTTTTGTTGCTATAACAGAAGATCAAATGACACCTACTACTCAACTGGTAGAACAGGCCTTGGCAGCTAAAGTTGAAGTAAAGGATGAGTGGATCATTGATTCAGGATGCTCACATCATATGACAGGAGACAAAGGTAAATTCTTGAACTTTCAAGAATACAATGGAGGCTTAGTGAGATTTGGAGATGACAAAGCTTGTTTGATCAAAGGTAAGGGTACAATATCTCTTGATGGTAAGCATAACACTGACAATGTTTACTATGTTGAAGGATTAAAGTATAATCTCTTAAGTGTTAGTCAATTAGTTGAGAAAGGATTTCAGTTAAAATTCAAAAATGGAAAATGCAAAATCATGAATAGAACTGGTTTGGAAATTGCAACCGGTAATCAGACTAGAGGTAATATTTTTCATTTGAATAACAGTGAAAAGACATGCTTAATTGCACATATTGATGAAAGTTGGCTATGGCATAAGAGACTCTATCATGTAAACTTTGATTGCATGGTGAAAATCAGTACTATTAAGGCAATTAGAGACTTACCTAAAATTGTCAAACCTCACAATACAGTATGTAAGGAATGTCAATTTGGAAAACAAGTTAGAGCTAGTTTCAAAAGTATTCTAGAAAAATCCAATAATGCTCTTGATTTAATTCATACCGATTTATGTGGTCCGGATAGAACTAAAAGCTTACAAGGTGATAGATATTTCATGCTAATCATTGATGACTATTCTAGAATGTGTTGGGTTACTTTTCTCAAAGAAAAATCAGAAGCACTTGGAAAGTTCAAACTGTTCAAAGCAATGGTAGAAAATGAAACCGGTAAGAAAATCAAATGTCTAAGATCAGATCAAGGAGGAGAATTTATATCTAAGGAATTTAATACATTTTGTGAAGTAAATAGAATCAGAAGACAGCTATCAGCACCTCGGACACCACAACAGAATGGAGTTGTTGAAAGGAAAAACATAACTATCTTGGATGCAGCAAAAAGTATGTTATCAGAAGCAAACATACCACATGTATATTGGAGAGACGCAGTCAGTACAGCGGTCTATACATTCAACAAAGTTCACATCAAAGGTGAAACCGGCAAGACCTCTCATGAACTATGGTTTGGTATTACTCCTACTCTTAAATATTTCAGAATTTTTGGAAGTAAATGTTATATCAGAAGAGATGAGTATATTGGAAAATTTGATCCTAGAAGTGATGAAGGAATATTTCTTGGTTATTCATCTAAGAGCAAGGCATATAGATGTTTTAACAAAAGATTGCAAAAAATTGTTGAAAGTACAAATGTGAAGATTGATGAACAATTCAGAGGAACTTCAAGGTATATAAACTCTGAACCGGCAACAAAAATTTTGACAAATGAACCTACTCTGAATCCATCGATACAGAATGAAGATCCAGTTACCCCGGTATCATCTGAAAATTCCACAGTAACTGAGGAACAGCAGCAAACAAAGACACCTCGGTATGTAAGACTGAATCACTTTGAAGATCAGATAATTGGAAACAAGTTTAAAGGAGTTATGACAAGAAGAAGATTGGTAAATGAAGAGGTATGTCTTATTTCTCAAATTGAACCATCATCTGTTAATGAGGCATGTGAAGATAAATATTGGATTAAAGCTATGGAAGAAGAATTGGAACAAATTGAGAAAAACAACACTTGGACATTAGTTCCCCGGCCTAAAGATAAAAATGTAATTGGAACCAAATGGGTATTCAGAAACAAACTTAATGAAGATGGTAAGGTTATCAGAAATAAAGCAAGACTAGTGTGTAAGGGATATTCTCAGAAAGAAGGAATTGATTACAATGAAACCTTTGCATCGGTAGCTAGAATTGAGGCAGTTAGATTATTTTTGGCTTTTGCAGCACATAAGAACTACAAAGTATATCAAATGGATATTAAATGTGCATTTTTGAATGGAGATCTTGAAGAAGAAGTTTACATTGAACACCCTGATGGTTTTTCTTTGATAGATAACAAAGATATGGTTTTGCAGGTTAAGAAAAACTTTGTATGGATTGAAGCAAGCTCCAAGAGCTTGGTATGCAAGATTGGATAAGTATCTTTTGAAGATTGATTTTTCTAAAGGTAATGCAGACATCAATTTACATTATAAGGTGACTAATGATGACATATTGGTCATAGAAGTATTTGTTGATGATATAATCTTTGGAGGAGAAGATGGATTATGTAAATAATTTTTATTAAAATGCAGCAAGAATTTGAAATGTCTATGATTAGAGAAATAAAATTCTTTTTAGGATTACAGATTTCACAGACTGATAAAGGTATATTCTTGAGTCAATCCAAGTACTTAAAGGAGTTATTAAAGAAATTTGGGATGGAGAACTCTAAACTGGTAAGCACACCTATGACTACAAATGACAAACTATCACTAAGGGATGAATCTACACATGTTAATCCAACTAGATACAAATCTATGATAGGAGGTTTATTGTATTTGACACAAACCAGACCTGATATTATGAATGCAGTATGTATTGTTTCAAGATTTCAGAGTAATCCTAGAGAAAATCATGAATCAGTAGTAAAAAGGATTTTCTGGTACTTACAAGGCACTATAAATCTTAGATTATGGTATCCTAGAGATGAAAACTTTGAATTATGTGCATACACAAATGCAAATTGGGTAGGAGATGTGGATGATAGAAAAAGCACCATCGGCAGAGCATTCTTTCTTGGAAATAGACTAGTTTCTTGGTTGAGTAAGAAACAAAGTTGTACATCTTTATCAACAGCAGAATCAGAATATGTTGCAGCAGCAACTAACTGTACATAGGTACTATGGCTTAAGCAAATGTTGAAGGACATAACGGTAAAATGCAAGGAACCTATTACTATCTATTGTGATAACACTGCAGCAATTGATATATCTAAGAATCCAATATCACATTCTAAAACCAAACATGTTTCTATCAAATTGAATTTTCTAAGGGAAAATGTTGAAGCAAAGGAAATAAAACTGGTTTATGTGAATACAAAAGAGCAGATTGCAGATATCTTTACTAAACCTTTGCCTAAGGAGACTTTTGAATATCTTAGAGATCAGCTTGGGTTCATACCCCCACCGGTAGAGACTTAGGAAGTTGATGATTGTCATCAACCGGCAGAATTTACAGAAAAATCTTTTACTCCGGCTTTGATGGGAAGCTACTTCTCAGGAGGAGTAGCTGGTATACTAAATTGATTAGTATTTTGTATATGAACTTGGCTTGGAAATAACTTTGGCATTTGATGTTAAAGGGGGAGAGATTGGTATGGAAAAACACAAGGAAAACACATGTTGCTCTCAGGGGGAGAGATTGTTGTTTGGGATAAATTATTACTCTCTGTATCTGCATTTTGATTTCTGGTTATGATCTTTTCTTTGGAGATTGTTGGTTTTTGGTACTGGGCATTTCTATTTTGGCACTTTGATGGTTTTTCTATCTTGTGTTGCCATCAATGCCAAAGGGGGAGATTGTTGGTATTTTGGTATGGTTTTGTCATTGATGTCAACACCTACTAAACACTTATCAACTTTGGCACTTTGGAATATCAGCAACATTCACCGGCAAGCAAGTGACTCATGCACAGTCACCGGTATCTGGTACACCAGCAAGATATAATGATCACTGACACTTGGAATGATATGGAAAACACTTGGTTATGTTGAAGACACCGTGTGGACAATTTGTCTTGGAGTTTTGTTTATTGGTATATTAGCATTTTCATATTTGCTATTACCGACAAATAGGTCTAGGTTACACCGGCAAGTTTATCTTTTCCAGATCAACATGGCACGCTATGGAGATGACTTATTATTGTTGTAAATGCATTAAGTCGGCATATTGAATCAGTTATTGCATCGGGTATTAATTGATATGTAAATTAATTTTATTGTAATATCTTGTAGAGTTGACCTACTAAAATTGGTCCTAGGTTATGGTATAAATGTAAGATCTTATTTGTAAGATCGAATGTGGAATGTGAAAAAGGATTGTGTGAAGGCATATGCGAAAATAAGAAGAGCCATACATGCAGACATTATTTGAAGATTGAAGGAGGGTTTTTTTATAAGACAATCAGAACTACACCGGTACTGAATCCAGCATATGAAGATGCTATTTTGAGCAGTAAATTCTTATTGGATTTAACCATCCAACTGTAGTCAGGGTGACTCCCATTTTGTGATTGAGCAGTGAGCTCTAGGCACTTGGCCTTTCTGCATGTGCATACCCCATTTGTATACACTTACTATCTGCAGTAGTATCATCTGATTGTGGGTAAGGTTTCCCACCGTGGTTTTTCCCCGTATAGGGTTTCCACGTACAAATATTGGTGTTATGTGTTGTGGATGACTTTGTCTTTTTGTTTCATGCATTAATCCTTACCGGTATTGCAATTAACTGTTAAAACTGTCTACTGGCATATTAGACTAGTTTACCGGTATTAAGCATTAAGTTGGTTAAGTTGTTTTTGGTTTGAATTTATTTGACAACTGATTAACCCCCCCCCCCTCTCAGTTGTCTCTGGGACCTAACATTCATCACCAAGCAAGAACCCTAATATGCCCAGAAGTTTAGGCATCATGGTTTTTTCTTTTCTCTTTTTGAAATATTTTTCTTCCCTAATACCCTCGTGAGTATTAGGGTAAAATATTGTTTTCCCTTGCAACATACCTTTTATATAAAATGATATTCATCAAGTGATTTATAATGAATCACTTCACAAACATTATAAATGCCATGAATATTCATCAAGTGGTGAATTATAAACCACTTAATTAATATTATTAATGAAACAAAAGATGACACATGTCACCAAGAACCAAGTCAAAAGGAGATAATTTTAAATTTATGACAAATGACAAGTATATAAGGAGGTGTTCAAACTTTTGCCAAAGATATAGGGAGGTTGGAGAGGTGGAAAAATATTTTTGAGGGAATCTAGGAGCTATTTTAGAGACAATTTGAGTGTATTAACTGCTTTTTGAAGAGTCATCATGTTTGACATGGTCAAACTTAACTTTTTCACCCTCTTGAAGCTCATTTGGAGGAAATCCAGTGGCTAGATTTCAGGCTTTTTAGTTACATTCGACCAAGGAGGTTGGGACTCCTATTATTTTGCAACTGCTTGAGAAAAGCATAAGTATAGTTTTAACTTCTTTTATGAAGTTAGTTCTTGTCATTCACTAGCATTATTGTAGCTCATTTTTCAGAGCTCTTTGTTGCAGAGAGACATTGTAACTCATTTTTCTTATATATCAAACTACCTTTTGAGATTAATAGATAAGTGTTGCCTTCTTTCATTTTATGCCATATTGTATCCACTTGAGTGATTCAACATTACTATTTGTGAAGTTTTTCTCTTCCTTGTAGTCATGTTCAATTATTAAGGATCTTTTGGAGAGAGTATACTTTGTTACATGTTTTTATGAGTTGTGTTATGTTGTAGTTGTTCAAGTTGTGAGGTTTACTTCTTCCTTCTTGATTAAGTGCAGTAAAAGCCTTCTTGTAGAGTGCCTATGCAAGTGTATGCAATGTTAAGTTGTGCAAGTTAGTTTATCTCTTAGTTAAAATTATGTCATTGCTAGTGCTGATTTTACAAATTGGGATAGTATAATTTGGTGCATCACCTGTTAGTTTGTAGGTTTGATTAATGCAATCCTTCTTCCTCTTTTCTCAGTAAGATCATTAGAGTAGTTATTTTTAGGTGAAGCCCATAAGAACCATTTTTCTCTGGAGGCTCACTCCAAGTTTAGGCAACCCAAGGCCTAGGAGTGTTCCCATGTGTCACAAACCTGCTGGGTTGATAGCTTAGTAATAGGGTGCAGGTTTAGGTGATAACAGGTACAATTTACACCTCATATTTGTGCTCCTACTTTAGCATGTCATGTTTTCATTCCCCCCCGGACTTTTTTGGCCCCTCTTTACTCCAAACTTGATGTCACCTATTGGCATTGCTTA